>NC_068357.1:2153582-2301982 GCF_020536995.1 Dreissena polymorpha | reverse complement strand
TTCGGACTTGTATTAATCTAATTTGTTTTAATTCTGATAACCTGTCCTCAAGCACTCTTGTTTCCTTTTTTAAGAAAATTTTTTTTTTCAAGTAGTGAGTTATGTAAAGTAGTCAAATCCTGGATCTTATACCATTTTTTTTACTAGTAAGATCTATAACAGCAAATCCATGAGGACGATCCCAGGCTACTTTACAAAAATTTCAATCTTCTTTTGACATATCAGTTGAAACGTGATAGTTGTAGATGTGATTAATATGATCATGTCCTGTGGGAACAAACACATACAGTTTGCATTTTCACGTATTGTTTGTCTTGGAAGTTTAAAGTTGTTGTGCGAGATAAAAGCAGTCTACATTGCTGTGGCGTCCTTTTATGTAATAAGATTCACATTAGTTTTTTTTTCCAACTGAAGGTCGTCAAAAATCATTAAATTCTTTAGAGCTACTTAAGTCTCTAGGATCAGGTACATCATCAGACGTTTCAAAAAAATTACATTCAAATCAGCTGGCCTATCTAAACATTTAGCCATTTCTTCAACTAAAAGAACTGGTGAAACGTCATTCTCTTTATATAGTCTTGCTCGGCAAACAATTTCAGAATCTCTTCTTTAGGCAGGTTTGTAAAACGCTTTTTTAATAACTCTGTACTATACTTGTAAGTTGTTGTTTCTAATCATCTGGTCGTAGTAAAAGGTTTAACAATAGTATAGTTTTTCCGCATCCGCTTTTACCAATAATAAGACCTCGTAGTGATCTCGGTAAAAGTCTACTGTTGCATTTTTTTGAAATATCATCATTCCACGAAAGATCTGTAACTTCCATTTAAATATAAATTATTTTTTCATTTAAAAAGTGTTGCGTAAAATGTTGTAAGTAAAAACAATAAACCAATGCTTCGCGGAAAGTGCGTCGTTTGCGGTTGTGTTAAAACACAGTTTGTAAAAATGCAAACTTAAACTGGAGGAGACTTGGTTTCGTCGTTAAATTTGGTAACTAGTAAAGTAAAGCTTCCGTGGGCTAAATTTCCCGGTGAAATGCATATTTCAGGAATGAACTTTGCAGGACATGGAACTAATTTAAACGAACGATTAACTTCAACTGGTGCTTATAAAGACTGGAGTAAACCAGTTGATCGAGTTGATAATGCTGCCTACCATCATGATTTAGCTTACCAACACTTTCCAGATACAGCAAGTAGAAACGCAGCTGATAAAATTATGCTTGAACAAATGGATGCTATTAAAGACCCAACGATCCGTGAAAGAATTGAGCGTAGTATAATAAAGCCAATAATATACCAAGGCAAAGTTTGGTTTAGGTTATAAGGGAAAAAAAGTCGTGGCTAAAGAACTAAAATGGACTGATAAGCTCGCAGACGAACTGCATAGACCCGTGTAAAACGTTTTAGAAAAAGAATAGTCGTTGCCCATGGCATTGATAAAATATGGGCTGCTAATTAAGAAGACATGCAAGCTTAGGCTAAGTTTAATAATGGTGTAAAAAAACTTGCTAACAGTTATGATTTATTTTCAAAATATGGATGGATTGTTCCATTAAAGAGTAAACCGGAGTTGAGGTTGCAGAAGCATTTCACAAAATATTTAAGAAAAGGCAACCCCAAAAGTTGTGGGTCGATAAAGGAAAAGAGTTCTACAATAAAAATGTAATGGCGTTGTGAGTCGAGTTGTATTCCACAGATAACGAAGAGAAAAGTTCCGTGGTAGAGCGGTGGAACAGAACAATGAAGAAAAACATGTTCAAATATTTTTCAGCCAACTCTACCAGAAAATAAATCGATGTCTTAGATGAAATGGTAAATGATTATAACAACACAAAGCTTCATCAATCAAACTGACACATGTTGATGCTAGTGATAAAAAGAACGAAAGCGTAGTTTGGTTCAATTTGTACTCCAAACACCCTCAAAAGTACGGTAAGCCAATATTTGAAGTCGGCGATAAGGTGAGAATCACTAAAAAGGGAATATTTGAGAAAGGATATACCCCTAGATGGACTGAGGAAGTGTTAACAGTGTCACAAGTTCAATATACGGATCCGCCAACGTATAAAATTATTGATTATAATGGAGAGGAAATACAGGGTACGTTTTATGAACAAGAACTATAAGTCAAGAAGTATATAGAATTGAAAAAGTTATTCGAAAACGCGGAAACAAGTCGTTGTCAAGTGGCTCGGTTATCCCCAAATCGTTAAACTCATGGGTTGACAATAAAAGCCTAATATACTTGTAATATTCATTTTCAAGCCCAGTTTGGGTTTGGAAATGAACCTTAATCCTTTTATAATCTTCTAAATCCATAATACGATGATCATAAATCCAACTGTTTTTAACAGGTGTACGACTTTTGAATTGTATGCTATTAACTATTTTTTGTGCAAATTTTAATTTCTTGTAAAAATGTATTTAGATGCTCCTCTTGTGGTGGTGGATTTTCAAATTGCTGATACTACTCCGTTGAATCAACTCTTGTACCGTGGTGTTATCCATTTTATATATAGTAAAAAATTACTTAAGTCAATTCAATTTTTTTGTAATATAAAACCTCTTCCTAACCCGTCGTACCGTTCGACCGCAAAGGTGCTATTACCACGGCATTCTTACCTCGGAATGATCAAACCAAACGACATTGTTTACCAAGACTTTGAAATTAAACATATAAAAGGAGAATATTTGCATAGGCCTAAACGGTCGAAAGTCCTCCAGCCGCCCCGTAACGATAATAAGAAAATTGCATTGTCATGTATTCGCTATTCATGGTTCAGGTGTGGCTTTAATTTGGTTGAATTTTTTATTAAAATTCAACCATAACGTAGTTAAGCAATCATAAATGACCATAATTACATAAACGTGGTTAAAACCAAATTCAACCACAAAATGGTTAAAACCAAATCAACCACGAAATGGTTAAAACCAAATTCAAGCACGAAATGTTTAAAACCAAATTCAACCACATGATGGTTAAAACCAAATTCAACCACGAAATGATTAAACCAAATTCAACCACGAAATGGTTAAACCAAATTCAACCACGAAATGGTTAAAATTAAATTCAACCACAAGATGGTCAAAACAAAATTCAACCACAAGATGGTTAAAACTAAATTCAACCACAAGATGGTTAAAACTACATTCAATCGCAAGATGGTTAAAACTAAATTCAACCACAAAATGGTTAAAAGTAAATCAACCACAAGATGGTTAAAACTAAATTTAACCATATTCATGGTTAAAAAATCGAGATGAGCCAGCCGCCCAAATTTCTATCTACTACCCTCGTCATCATTCCATCTTCAATAGAGTTGTGATAAGAGTGTGGACCTGCGGAATAACATGAACCTGTAGCTGGATATATGCTTCAACTCATGGACCACCTTTTATGCAAAAATCTGTTTACGGGTTTAAATTTTTGATTTTCTAATCTGTTTTGTGAATTACGATCATCCATTTTTCATGTGTATAACAGAGAGGCAGCGAAGAATGAACAGAGAGGCAGCATTTTGACAGAAAGGCCACCGATATGCACCTACACCGTGCTACTTTCAAAACTTTTGTATTATATTAAACTTATCCAGGAATTACTTTGTTTATGTTCGTTTCTTCTCTGAGAAACATAATGCAGCGTTCTTATTTATCATAGAGTAGTACATACATGTTTAGAATTATTTGAGGGTTGAGTGTGGAAATGATGAATGTTATCAACATTAACATGTCAGTAACACTTGTTCTGCATGTAAATTTGCTCGTTATATGAAATGCCAAACGTCAACAGGTCAACAAGTAGAGACGTTCTACCAGTACCTGCATGATGTGGCCATCCCCAGTCTAGCAGACATGGCTATTTCCGACCACGAGTATTTAACACCTTTCTCCAATCACTTCCTGCTTGGGCCTTGGAGACTAAGACAACTAAGGGTGGCAAAAGGTACTGGTAAAATGAGATTTTAAGTACCTTATCAGGTTTGCTTAGTTGCCACGATTGCAGTTTTCATAAAGAAGAGGACGTTGGAGCTCCAGATAAAATTTACGAGGCCCAGTTCGGGCATTTGCAGGAGAAATAATTATATAGTGTTTAGTTAAACAAACTTAACAGTAGTCATTGTTATGGAAATAACACTATAGTCATATTACAATAAAAAGGACCATGAACTTCATCCACATTGTGTATTCCAATGATTTTTGATTAAATGGTTGAGGTCCGTGTTCAATGTCATGTTTGTTAATGATTCTTTAAATTAAGTATACAAGTTATTTGAATGAATAATGTAAACTTGATCTAAAGTTTATTTGCAACCATATTCCTTTAATGAAGGCCTTATTGTAATTTCCATAATGATCTTGTAAGGCACCCATGTTCAAAGGATTTGTGGGCAGGTAATCTAAACATTGCATATATTATGCAGAACAGCGCATAATTGACTCACTCTGTTTATAAATATATAACAATAATTACTTAGGTCACTAACTTGGAATTTCATATTATACAAACTTGTCATATATAAAAACATCTAATTATAACGAAATAATGGCTTTAAAACTTTGAATGTAAGTGTGATTTAGAAGAAAACATTCAGATGCTTTTCAGAGTGTTGTTTTCTTTTTCAATAGGGAATTAGGGCACGAAAATAATAATTGATATTACTTAAAAATATAGTACATCGTCATTGGGAGCCTATACATAAATATATTTGTACGAAATGGTAGAAATTATTTTGTGTTGATAAATGAAAAACTTGCATGTTCATGTTGTTAAGCTGCACTGTTATATAATATTTAATGTTTCAAATACTGTATTGATCTTAGTGTAAAACATAAAGTGTAATACAATTTTATGGTTTGAGTGCAGAAAAATTTGCATCATCCAGTAACCTAATTCCTGTGTAATAAGAACACGAGTTAAGTGACAGAACTTCTGAACTTATGCAAACAATACAGCAACAAACGATAAACTTTCAAAGAATTATTTAATTCCAATGAAATCCTTGTCAAATTTGCTTATTTTATCATCATTATCCATGCAAAGCTCGTGGTTCCTTACATACAGCTGTACTGCGATAGCATCAACCAATTTGCATGGCTGAAATAATTCCTGTGAAGCCAGATCAAAGGAAGGTACTCCACTGCAATTCGCAATCAAAAGTCATGTGTGTTTCGCAAGTTCAGTCGTCTGCTTCCCTATCCAATTTATTTGGGGACCTTGATAATTTTAGAATGTATGGAAAATGGATAAATTATGATCATTTTTAGTTTGAAGTAAGATTTTGAAATGCATCATGCATGTTTTTTCTTCTTCGCTGTATTATTCCAAGTTTTTAATCGTAGTATTGATAGTAACACAAATTACACGAACTACAATGGTGTGACGTTATCAAGAGATTCTCGTTCTAAAGTAATACATATAACCGGAATGAGGGTCTCCATCTGAATAAGGGCACTGACGATAATACATGAACATGTGTATGTTGCCTATAAATTAATGTGTAAAAAGGGATAATCTGGCAATGTTGATATTGTTGAAAGTCCTCCCTTTCGTTGACTTGTTGTTGAAAGATTAATAAATTGTCTAACAAAAACATTATGTTAATGCTTGTTTAACTTAGTGTAGAACAAATATCCTATTTACAAAACTTCTGGCCATGGAGAAAAAGGCAGTCATTTTAAAAATAAAACATACTAAGTGCTAACTCGATAATGTTGAGTTGAAACACACATCCCTACAGTGCAAAGGGGAAAAACACAATCTGACATGCATAACCACAATGTCAAATATGTTAACATATCCAAGTCGCAAGCAGATAAAGTCTGCTATTGCCACCTTAAAATCATATTCTTCCCATGTATTAGAACATGATGCATCCAAAGATATGACGTAAAATGATAACAAAACTCAACTTATTATTGTAAGCATGAAAAGCAAGTCTTATAAGTTAACTTCCGCTATACTTTTGAAAAGTAGGATATTATGTCATTTGAGTACATATATCGGTCTGCATTTAGAGCGATGATTAATGCTAAAGAAAACATTCATGATTTTTTTGAAACCACTCAAAACGCCATTTTAAGGTATTTCTTTGGAGTAACGGGAGGTCCATATGTTCGTAAACTTTTAAGGAAAAAACGGTATTTCTGAGGTAAGGAATTTTGCGAATATGACTAAAGGCATTTCTTCAATTTTAAGGGAAAATCAGTATAAAAGCTAAGGAAAAATTATAAACTTAGGTTATTCACCCCAGGAAACCCGATACCTTGCGGGTCGTGTTATACCATAGGGGACAGTGCTGTGCATTTTGGCATGAACTTACATAGGGTAAGTAAATTGGAAAAATTAAATTTTTCAAAGTCCAATTTGAAACAACTGTGTATCAACATTGATAACAAAGGTATTGGCCTACATGTAGAAAAAATCTTGAAAAATTTTCTTAAAAAATGAGCGAAATGTGGCTCCATGAAGATCGGGCAAAATGGACCATGTTCAGGCATTTAGGGGAGAAAAACTGCTTTAATTTGCAAGCCAATACAATAATTAAAGGATTTATACAAACTTTCACATGTCTGCCATAACCTCTCAGCAAGGGTTTCTCTAGAAAACTATTTACTGTGGAGAAATTTGCGTTTTTAATGATCATGTTGGGAAAACATTGATACCATCTGGGGAAGACCAGGAAACCATATGTAGGCAGTGACTTATAATTCTTTTTCAGCCATTTTGTTGCAATTTCTTTGTTTTGTAGAGGCCTACAGTAAGTGTATGTGGGCACATATGCATTCAATTGTACTTTTAATGCCTTATATATGATCAATGGTGCCTTTTCAACATTCTCGAGTTTTATTTCTTTTACCAACACTATTTTTGAAATATAAAGAAAGACTTGTCTGTTTTGTCGCATACATTAATTGGTTAGGTACATAAAAATGATGTCTTAATAAGTGTATATGGGGTTTTTATGTAAAATATTTATGTGGCGTGTTCTGAGACTTTTGGTGCTAATTCGGCAAGTTTCATAATGAGAAAAACTCATTTCAAATGAAGTTTCTTAACTAACGCTTAATTTTGTTTAGATTGCCTTAAGTTTCTTCTGTGATTTTACTGTTAAGCGTATTTAAGTAAAATTAAAATCGGCACAGACTGGCCTTGGAAAGAATGTTATCAAACAAAATAATAGTTGATTTTGACCTTTTAATTTCAATGAGCTGACTTGTTACTACCCTTTTAACGAATTTGGCCATTGCCAGTTTATAGCCGCAAATAAGACTTCAACACATGACGTTAATATACCGATTTTATACATTTAACCACACAAGTACAGTTGATTAAAAGAATAACACTTACCTTGTTCACAGAAAGTTAAATCATTGTTATTAATTCTTAAAGGATATTTGCTGGAAAACTAGATAGATAGATAGATAGATAGATAGATAGATAGATAGATAGATAGATAGATAGATAGATAGATAGATAGATAGATAGATAGATAGATAGATAGATAGATAGATAGATAGATAGATAGATAGATAGATAGATAGATAGTAGATAGATAGATAGATAGATAGATAGATAGATAGATGATAGATAGATAGATAGATAGATAGATAGATAGATAGATAGATAGATAGATAGATCAGATAGATAGATAGATAGATAGATAGATAGATAGATAGATAGATAGATAGATAGATAGATAGATAGATAGATAGATAGATAGATAGATAGATAGATAGATAGATAGATAGATAGATAGATAGATAGATAGATAGATAGATAGATAGATAGATAGATAGATAGATATCTGACCTTCTTGAGAAGAAGTTTAATAAGTTATTAATACCACACCGCCAGAAAACACTTATCATGTTTGCTAAATGCATGTGATATATTAAGAGGATGAAATGGAACACTGTGCAAAAGCAACTTTTCCAGTCTATCCCACTTGCAGATGTAATAATGCAAGTTGCCAACCAAAATGGGACTAATAAAAGCTCATATTACAGCTAGTTGCTGTAACAAATTTACAATCACAAGCAGTCTTTGATTTTGTGCAATGACAATGATATATTTTAGAGTAACAATAGCTCTCATGTTGATATAATATGTTTGAATGTTGAAGACATTTTACCTATACTCACTTTATTACAGTATGCATTTTTAATAATTTATGTTCCATTCCACCTTTGATCATAAGGGTATGTGTTGCGCAAAATTCATTGATGCATCTACATATGAGGTTTTTTAGAACCCAGGAAGGGCAAATGTAATGTATCTTGATCAGAGAACATAGTGACCTTTGACCTAATGGCCAAATAATGTAGTGTGATAATGTAAAACTCATTTAGGTCAGGTATATCTACATAGGAAGTCTGAAGATTGAAGATGGAAGCATTTTTGTTCTGAAGACAACATGAAAGTTTTCTATTAGAGGTTGAAGTGACATTGACATTTGATCTAGTGATCTGACACCATATTTGACCTGTAAAACTCAATGAGGTGCATCAAAATAAGAATTTTGAAGGCTGTAGGTGGAAGCACTTCAAATATAAGTCTATGATAAAGTTTTCTATCAGAGATTTAAGTGACCTTGACCTATGACTTAGTGACCTAAAAGACGGTGGGGCGTATATATAAAGCTAATAAGGTTGCATCAACATATGAAGTTTGAATGTTGTATGTTCATTTGTTCAAAATTTATGTCATGAAAATAAATTGGGCGGACAAACGGACAAAACATCGGGACAGACGTAACATACTGGGACTGGGACGGTGGGGAAAAACTGATTCCTATATAGCTATATAGCCCCCCCAAACAGACTTTGTCGCAGTATAATGATGTGTGTGTGGGGGGGGGGGGGCAACACTAGCATTGTGATAGCTTTTTTACGCATATCTAAAGTGGACATTGAATAGCCACATTATATATAAGACATAGGATTCACGTTTCTGAAATGATGTTGGATAAAAGCCAAATAATATCATTAACTGTATTAAAAAGCATTAAAAGTACATTTGTATGCATATGTGCCCACAAACACTTACTATAGGCCTCTACAAAGCAGAGAAATTGCATTAAAATGGCTGAAGATTAGGTTTTTTGTCACGAAAAAGAATTATAAACCCACTGCCCACATATGGTTTCCTGGTCTTCCCCAGATGGTATCAATAATTTCCCAACATGGTCATTAAAAACGCAATTTCTTTACAAAAAATAGTTTTCTGGAGAAACCCTGCTGAGAGGTTATGGCAGACATGTGAAAGTGTGTTTTTTTTCTCCCCTAAATGCCTAAACATGGCCCGTTTTGCCCGATCTTCTACTTCAGGGATCATAATTTCACTCATTTTTTAAGAAATTTTGTCAGGATTTTTTCTACATGTAGGCCAATACCTTTGTTATCAATGTTTATACACAGTTGTTTCAAATTGGACTTTGAACAATTTAATTTTTCCAATTTACTTACCCTATGTAAGTTCATGCCAAAATGCACAGCACTGTCCCCTATGGTATTACACGACCCGCAAGGTATCGAGTTTTCTGGGGTGTATTGATTCTTTTAGGCTGTTGGTGAAAACGGGCCCAGGATTTATGCATGTTCTTCACCTTTGCAGTAAAGTGTCAGATGACTTTTTACCACAATACAAAAATCACACTTAGTTATTCGAATGAATAGCTTTGTGAGTGTTATATTCATACACTTTATTAATCAAAGGTCGATCATCTTGTCAATATAAAAACAATAAGATCATCCGATTTGGTTTGCTCAATAGATATTAATTATTTATTACAAAACATTTCAGTGTATATATAAATGGCGGCTTTAAAGTAAAAGACATGTTTAATTGACAGGGCTTTTGAACGGACTGATTTTGACTGTTGTATTGTGTGCAATACTGTCAAAACCTTGTTATTGTATCCCCCAGTCTCCCATGTCGGGATTTTTATAGCAGCCTGCTTCTTTTTACCATCTCTTTATTTATGTATTTAAATCCAATGGAATTGTTTGTCCGGGTTTTACCTATTTTCATTTAAATAAATACCAACTTCAAACTTATTAGTTCATGTGTAGGTTAATGTCTGTTTGACAAGACTTCTACCTCATCATCGTCCACACATTATTGACATAAATCTTCACGAAGTAAACTTAGCTTTACTGCAGTATTTTTAGAAGAAAAAGGAAACAGTGTATTGGTATAAAAATGCTTTTGTACAATTACGTTCTAGGCTCATGCTATGAAGGCGCCGAGAAAATATTCGAGAGATTCCAAATCTACAACGTTCAATGTTCCAACGAGTATTCAGTTAAGACCCAAGACACCGGCAATTACAACATGACATGGAGTAAGTCTTTACCCGAGAATTCGTCGCTTGAGTCACCGTGGATACACCAGTCAGCATGGCAACTGAAGACGCTACCTACCGTTGGAAAACGGGCAACTTACTCGGGTGGGGGATATGTAGTCCTTCTACCTCAAGAATCCGATCTTCAACCAGGTGCTCAGCCTTAAAATAATACCCAAGTACCGTTATAGTTATATTGTTTAATGAAAGTAGTTATTCCTATTTGCGTGTTTCCGTTGCGCATTGCACGCATATGGTAAAATTGTTTATACCTTAAGCTTAATGTGTTTATACAATAGGTGCTGATTAATTTATTGGCAACAACAAATCCTGTAAATCAGTGTGAATTAAGAGTTTAAAGATTGCTTTTGGTGATTCATACTACAGATTTTACCATGCTTTATTTGTACTTGACGGTCCGAGTTCAACCATGGAATACCTTTCTGTAAAGAATCTAAAATAAGAAATGTTTTAAATTCATTTTAAACATTTCTTTAAGTTATTAATACTTTACAACTTTTAGTTCAATAGCACACGCTATTATTTTAAAATGTACCGATATACAGAGTAGTATCCAAACGTCGATGAAATTATGTAAATTTTTATTTTTAAGGGTTTGCCTTAATGTTTGGTCACTGACTCGTGGGTGTACTTTCATGTATAAACGAATTGGGAATGAAACAATTAAAAAAGTTAGTTAGTGTACGAAATTTGCAGTAATTGGGGTTTTTCTAGATAAGTAGATGTTTTGCGTATCGCTTCCTTCATCCTCTATTTTGAGAAGGAGAGACAAACCTAGTCCTGATGTCTACGGTCATGTTTACAGTTTAATGTTGAAAACCCGAATCACACCTTACAATTTGTTGAGAGTATGACTGTCCAGCTGACAAGATTTTCTATATATATTTGCAAAAGTTACAACCGTACTGTACCATGTACTTGTATTGCATGTCACGCTGAGGTGCGGTGTCACATGCAATAAAGTGGTAAATGTAACAAAAGCAACCCCTTACACTTAACTTGCATTTAAAACGCTTTAGATTAACAATGAATAAATACGGATACATATTTAAATATAGCAATTATTATAATAAGCAGACTTGGAATGCAACGACACAATTAATTATGCTCCCCCAAAATTTATTTTGTGAGAGCATATAGTCGCCGCTTCGTCTGTCCGTCCGTGCACAATTTTTGTCAGGGCTATTTCTCATCAACTAATGACCGGAATTCAATGAAACTTTATGGGAAGCTTCACTACCAAGAGGAGATGTGCATATTATCAGCGGGTTCTGGTCGGATGATTTTTTACAGAGTTATGGCCCTTTTAAATTTTCTATAAAGAAAATATTGCCCCCCCCCCCAACTACTGTGCCTGTAGACATTTCCTTTTATATGAATATATAGTGCAGTATTGTGACAAAAAAAATTGGGGAGCATCACCCGTCTCCGACGGTTTCTTGTTTAATTAAGGAATGCAATATACCAAACATTTTGCCTGAATAAAAAAACTGACAAAGAAATAGGTTTAATGGTTTTATATGTATTAACTGTATTTTTACAGGGGGCTTTAAACAGATTTTGGCATGTATTGAAGTTTGTCATTAAATGCTTTATATTGATAAATGTTAACACTTTATCTAAAAAGCTCTAGTAAAAAAACAAGAATAAAATTAAAGAAAGAAAATAAGTAACTCTCAACGAGGCTCGATCCACTTACCTTTGGAGCCCTGGAGTAAAACGCCTCCCTCTTAGACCACTCGGCCATACCATGAGTGATGTAATTTATGCTTTATATAAGCAATCCTCGTAGAATCACAAAATATAACGACAGCAACAAAACTCTCCAAATTATTCTTTCGTTTCGCGTGGCAATGCTTTATACTTTTTAGATTTTGTCATTGTCAAAAGATGCACATTATTGATATTTTAGAGCATGCTTAATGTTCAGTATTAATGTTACCCCACAAATATCAATACTACAACGAAAATTTGCGAATCTGAAACATTTTTTATAATTTTGTCAAGAAACCAAAACCAAGGCGGGGAATCACGTGGTCACGTGGTCAAAATTGAGAAAAAATAGCCGCCGATGCCTCGATTCGATGGTGAAATCGAGTTTTCAAACAGGTACATCTTCCATATTACTTACTTATTTGTTTTTAATCGGATGACGCCTATCATAGAACAAGCCGGAAGCGGTTTTAGCGAGTATCAACCATTTTTATCTGGTTGGTCTGAGTGTGGAGATAACTCGTGGAATATTTCGCGATTTCCTGAACCGTCAATTGTTATTAAACACGGACTAACATTAATATCGGGTTTGACGATTGTTTTTGAGCACGCACATGGTACTTATACACGGACACCTTATTGAACAACTATTATTGAGCACGCAAATTCTTTAAATCAAACAACTTCGAGATCTGTCTTTAATGTACATACATGTGGAGGAAATAAAACATTTTCAAACACTCGCAAGCCGTAACAAAAAGCAGCTACATCGAAAAAGGCAAGCAATAAAATTCCTATTGAAAATAAAATGTGTATGATCGTATACGAAACTAACATTTACAGTGCCTTTACATTAGATATGTATCGCTACATGTACCAGAACATGCCAATGCGAGGTTGTTTTAAACGGATAAAACGGTATTCCTTGACATGTGCGTGCTCAATAACAGTTGTTCAAGAAGTTGTCCGTGTATAAGTACCATGTGCGTGCTCAATAACAATTAATCGTCAAAACCAATCGAAACTCAACTTTACCCAAAAATAACGCCATAAGCAATCGATTTATCCGTTTTTTGTCAACCAAAATGCGTCCACATGAACAACTGGTACTTAAACAGTGCTAATAAGTGTGAAAATAGTGATATTATTGTTAGTCCGTGTTCAATAACAATTGACGGTCCAGGAAATTGCGAAATATTCCATGAGCTATATCCACACTCAGACTAACCAGAGGAAAATGGTTGATACTCGCTGAAACCGCTTCCGGCTTGTCCTATGATAGGCGTCATCCGATTAAAACAAGTAAGTAATAAGGAAGATGTACCTGTTTTAAAACTTGATTTCACCATTGAATCGATGCATCGGCAGCCCTTTTTCTCATTTCTGACCACGTGATTCCCCGCCTTGAAAACGTGAAAAGACCCCATTTAAGTACAGAAAATTAATTTATTGACAGGAAGTTATTGCACGATTTACATTCGATGTAATTATATTATTTGTGTAACTCCATAAGCATATTTGAGTAAGTTTGTATTTCTTCTTTCCAGGAATCATTCAAGACATGTGGAACTCGGACTGGATAGACGAGTACACCCGAGCAGTCCTGCTGGAATTCACAGTGTACAATCAAAATGCAAACCTTTTCACGGCGGCTGTGATCATGTTCGAGTACCTGAACACTGGCGAAGTCGTACCATCCCATCAGTTCCATTCCACAAAGCTGTTCCATTATTCTACGGATTTTAGTATATTCGTTGCTATGTGTGAAGTGCTCTTATTTGCCTTTAACGTAGCATTTGCGTACATCGAGTGGAAAAGGTTTAAAGTTCTTGGCAAAAGAGCCTATTTCAGCGATATTTGGTCTTACGTTGAAATAATACAAATTTCCTTGTCTTATTCTGTCATTGGACTGTTTTTCCAACGAATGGTTTCAGTGAACAGCGTGATAGATGATTACAGGGCTAGTAATGTGTCATCGTTCATCAGTTTTCAAACAGCATTATTCTGGGATTCAGTCCTTGTTTACCTGATGGCCTTTTTGGTGGGCCTTGTCACCCTGAAATCGATAAAGCTGCTTCGTTTTAACAAGAGGACATTCATGATAATGGACACTGTAAAGCAATCAAAAGGCATGCTACTCAGTTTCATGTTCATGGCATGTGTATTTGTAATTGGGTTCGGGCATTTCTGCTATCTGGCTTTTGGAAAGGTTCTGTCTGATTATAGAAGTTTCCTCAGAAGTGTCATTGCAATCTTCAACTTTGCCCTTGGAACTTCGGACTTTCCAGGAATCGAGCAAGCACACAGGGTGTTGGGACCAATCTTCTTTGTTGGATTTGTGTTTATCGTAAGCTTCTGCTTCATGACTGTGTTTGCAGCCATTCTCGATTTCGGAATCAACGAGTCAAAGGCCCTGTTCATGAAAAGACGCAACAAAATTGAGCTTCTAGAGTATATCATCGGGAAATTTAAAACTATTGCTGATAAGAATTAATTACAAGAGTATATAAGTTTTACATGAATGGCATTATAAAATAAAGTGTTTGAGGATTCATACAAATATAAATATATATAGTTATTGATCTAAACTATTACCTCTTTGTATATGTTGTTGTTAGTTCCATAGTCTGTTTGTTTAATATGATGTTGATAGCATTTGCTTAATATTTCGTTGTTGATAGAAATTGCTTTATATTTAACTGTTGTATGTCAGGACAATGCTTTAGCAGAAACGGATCAGGGATTATCAGGTATATTCTGTGTGTGTCCCATATATAAATGATCTTTTAGCCTGATTTATTGTATTAACGCTGTTGTTTAAGAACTTAACTGTGATAATCTATCATTTCCTTTTACTGTTATTTAATCTATTAATATTTCTCATAACTGTTAAAACAGTTGTAGCTTAGACATTGTGTATTTTGTTTTATAATACATCTTTGTATGCACCAACTGTTGTGTTTGTTTGTCCTGTTATTCCATATTGCTATAGATCCCAGCATTTAGAGATGCCAGAAATCATGTAGAGATTGACGTTTCCATTAGTTTTTCCGTCTATACGTCCTCTTTTTAACGAGATTAACACAAAATGACATGTCAAACATTGTTGTTTTTTTTTCGTACAAAGCTTCAATGATTGAACGCTATCAACACACCTGCATGACCCGACCTTATTGTTTACCGTGACATGTACCTATTTTTTTTAATTGAGAAGGTCCAAATTCTTTGTAAACCGAAAATTAGGTGTTCGTCTAACATAACGCTTTCTACAAAGCTTTGATACCTGTATGGATTATTAATTGGAACACTATCAACACAGCCAATATACCTGAACTCACGTTAATCTTGATAATTGACCGTCCGGTACTTGTGTAATTAGACTTATTCAGAGAGTCGAAATACTTGGTTAAACAAAAATGACACATTTCGTCTAAAATCAATAGTGATTGCTATACTCATCTTTTATAATTCTATGTATATGTATGCACACTCTAAACATGTCAACATCACCTGATCTCATTTTGCCATTGATATTGACATACTTTTGCACCTAGACCTTTCGAAATGGACAAATTAACAATTACCGGCAATGTTTCCACTGGGGCATATGCGTTTATTGAACGCAGTATCTTGATAATTGTTATTCTTGTTATTGCTTTTTTTTCAATGAAAATTTGATTGTAAACACCTAACAAACTATTCAAATTTGGTCAAATATAAATTTTAAAAAATGGAAATGGTCATATGGCCAAATGCATGCTAATTGTTGATTGACGTATGTGAGAATGTTGTACTTTTGTGTGGCCACAATTAATTCCCGCGAATATATCTATTCATACGACACACGAACACCATTTTAGTGTTCATGTGTCGTATGAATAGATATGCAAAACAATAATAAAAACGAGCATTTTGTATCTACAAACATCTATTTTACCAGACCACATATGACGTTGAATTTTCGGCAATTGCCATAAGGAACACTGATTTTTAATTGGTTGAGTTTATTTTACGAACAATTGTACGAAATGTTCGTTGATTTCGAATAGTAATGTTACTTTAAGATCGGTTTTAATTAGACGAAGTCTGTATGCGGAATACAATGTACATTTAATCGTTAAAAAAACTTTTGAAAACAAAACGTTTTCACAAAAACACTCGTATTTATTTTTGTTCTTGTTCGAACTTTCGGGCGTTTTTCAAACACTTGGTGTTTTGTTTGTGATGATGACGCCATTTGGTGTGGAAGAGACGTATTATGATAAAAAGCTGACTTTCCCAAATGTCGTCGCTCTGGTGACCAGAAATTGTAGAACTCTGGTGTTTGTTGACGCTAAATTATTATTCACTGATATATGCGCATTGAATTTCTGTTATAAGTTTATCTTCTAGTTAGTACAAATCTTAAATCAATCTTAAAACTTAACCACGGTAAGCTTTGCGGAATAATGCTATATTACATTACCGGTATATTTATGTGAAAAGTTTATCTGGAGATCAAAACATAAATTTGAGATATGACAACAATACATTGCAGGCATATACGTTCTAGTACTATGAATGTATTAAAAGGTATGTATCCCAGCACATAGTAAATTTAATTAATTATAATTTACAAAGTGTTTAAGTCACGGTATAAACCAATCAATTATATCATTATAAACTGCTGAAGTCGATATGGAGGTAGGCATGGGGTCTATGAATCCACAGTTACAAGACATACTCGTAAATGTCATGATGTCAAGCTGTTATGTACAGCTTTTACGGGAATTCGAGATGTCAGTTAAGTCATTATGAATTTCATGTATCAGTTCAAGCCATTATGGTCAAGACGACCTAGTAAGTCGTCATGACGAAATCTAAAAATCACTTACATGGATTAGTAATTAGTAGTATTGCTTGCAGTTGTCCGTTCGAAAGAACGGCCGTCCTCACGTACGTCCAAAAGTTTGGTTTGAACTCCTATTTAACTATGGAATATATCTCGCAAAACTAACAGCTGCATGACTTCAATTTGTAGATTGATTTTGGGCTGCGACAATTTTTAAAGAATTATGAGTTTTGTTCTGTTATTCAACTTAATAACACAGAAAAAAAATCTTTACTCCTGTAAAACTTATGGTTGAATCTTAAGAAAACTCTTTCTAAATAGCATGACCTGAATATGTATTAATTTTTATTGCAACGACTTTTCGCAGCATTATGGTCCTTTGATTTTTTCCCATGTATAACATATATTGTTTAAAAATCTTGTGTGATCAACTCCTGATACTTCTTATCGTAGTTTGCTGTAATCTTTTCAAATGAATGTGCACATTATCGTTATTGGAGGAATTTAGACTGCGACCAATTGAGGTATTTTTTGTCCTCCGTAGAATATATAGTTGAGTAGTCTGCGATGAAACGTGTTTGGGGGCATCAGTGTCTGTGACATAATGCCAGTTTTATAAATAAATCTAGCTCATTTTCACAGAATATTTAAGATTATTTTATATGTACTGTTCATGAAGTTGCAAGCGGTGGAGAATAGACGACTCGGCTCGTACTAAATGCGAAGTTCATACTGAGAGGCGCCAACGTTTTTTCAATCAAAGTACAGACAGTACTGGTGTGACGAGGCTTTTGAAGAGGATGGATATAAAAGCATCAATTTAAGTATATCTATATCACCACAATTGTGTATGTGATTACGAACATTTCGGGTACGAAAAAGAAATTGGGTACGAAAATTGTGGGTACTAAAAAAATTGAGTACGAAAAAAATTTAGGTACGAAACTGGGAGGCTGGTTACATTCTCGATCAAATCTAACAAGAAATATCTTTTTTAAATTTTATTCTTGGTTTTTTATTGGAGCTTTTAAGATCCAATGTTTACATTTATCAATATAAAGCATTTAATGACAAACATCAAAATATGCCAAAATCTGTGAAAAGGCCCCTTTAAATTAAGAACGTAAATAACGAAATAAAGATAGGGTATGATGTACAAGTGTTATTAACGATCATGTCATGTTTTGTATATATCTGCTGAAACATAATTTCAATAGCCCAAAAACATTTTATTGTAATTGAAAGTTTTACGAAAAGTAGTACAGAAAAATACACGCCGATTATCTTTTAAAAGGAAAAAAGTAGCCGGTACCAGGGCTCGATCCAGTGACCCCCGGAGTCCTGGAGTTAGTCTGAAGTAAAAACGCATTAGCCCTCTCGGCTATTCCGCCGGGCATACGCAGTTTAAGTATTTTATACCTTATATAAGCAATCTTTGTAGTTTCGTAAATTTAAACGACAACAGAACTCTCCAATATATTCAATCGTTTCGCGTTTCAACGCTTTATAATTTTTATGTTTTCAAATCGTCAAAAGATACATATACTGTTTCCTTACAAATATCATAAATTAAAACGAAAATTTGCGAATCTGAAACAATTTTTTTCATTTTTGTCAGTTAACCAAACCGTGAAAAGATCCCTTTAATAATGTTATATGTTTGGACGTGATTTCACATGCCCATGGACATGGATTTATGCTATTTTTCTGTTGAATATTGTTTGTTAATTTAAGTTCAATACGCATAGGCATGTTTGTCCATTTAGTATGGCAATACTTTCATGATGATTCTCGAAAGTAGGTATGAGCACATAGCCGGCACAGGTGAGCTCAATCGTTAGAGCACTTGACTACCCGAGTTCGCCCAGGAACATGTGGATAAGTTAACTAACCAAAGCGATATGACCTTTTATATGCTGAAATCTAACAAACGAACGAATTATCGAACATGTTATGTACACTTAGGCGGTTGTGTAATTTCTGTTAGAATATCGTATTAAATATGTACATTTAAAATGATTGTGTCCGCACGTGAGTTTGTTTCCTTTTTTAAGTCTATACGCGCCTATGATTCACCCAGTGTGTGTATTTGTGTATTTTCAAGGTTATGAGTTACCTCCGCGCCTAATGCTGCATAATAATGGGACCCGGAGTGTGTCCAGCACTCCTACCTAATAAGCTCAGACTGACGACAGTTGGGACGATTTACAAATGATAGCTGCAATTTCCAGCTATTAATTGTTTTTACTGAAATACTTTTTAATTTTAGATATGGTTTTGTTCTGCGGGGGGATATGATTTTCCGGAGAAAACCCCACCTTTCCGATATTGTGACCACAAAACAAACAAAAAAACAACAACATTGCGCCTGGAGCGGAAATCGAGCCGTTGCCGTAGAGGTGAAAAAGGGTACGTGCTTACCACTGCGCAAGCGGGACAGACAACTACTCTAAGAAATGTTGTTTTATCTATATCAATCATGGCAGTGCAGCGTTTACAATTTGCAGGTTCGAAATTGTTCGTATTCTTTAGATTTGTGATACCGTAAAAAGTTAATTTTATATGTTTTTATTCGCAATTTATTTATATAATAGAGAACAAATATCAAACACAATAGGGCAAATATATAGTTGTTTCATTGGTCCATAAATATAAAATGGATGTAAAATTACTAATTTAAAATCAACGTTTTGATACACTTATTGAATCTGTTTCCCCAGAATATGCTGTTCTATTAATATTTACCTTTATCAATGATAATCAGCGAGGTATGCCGATTAGAAAATCGAGCTATCTCAATCGGACTGGCTCGGTCTTTTACATAGGTCGCCATTGTGAAGCATTGTTCATGGTATGATAACTTAGACGAGCTGCTTTGCAGCATCGTCAAAAATGATCATACGCATCTGTTAACGTCTCGTTCTTTATCGGTATTTGCTTTGTAAGATTTAGTTAGTATACTGTTTGTACAACACGTACCGATTATTTCATTTTTTGTTTAAATTTCGTAAAATTAATCAAAATACGTTACAATTTATAAATGCGTATCTTCGTAAAACATGTCGCCTGATGACAGTCATTTTACCCGGACACGGTGTACCTAAATACAGTAATGTATACATTTCTACACTGGTATGGGCAAACTTGTAAATAAATTCATCATTACGCTTGTGCGAACCTTTTATTATAAACACGAACATCATTACGCATGACCCGTGATTAAATACCTACTTTTCACATTGTGAAAATTAAATTATTTTCATCTAATCATACAAACGTGTCCACTTAATGTAAAAATACGTTTATACCAATATATAAGCTCCAGTTTTGAAATAATATATACACTAATTGATACGGATATCATTACGCATGACCCGTGATTGATATACCGTATATATACCTACTTTTTCCCGGAGGTAACTTCCTATATACGGGTATATAGGGGTGTGTCGAAAATATGGGGTGTGTTTTTCGACTAAGATTATAGATGTGGGTATGGTTTTGAGTATCTAATTATAGACATGTGTATTGAAATCAGGAATTTGCTTGTTTATAAATGCATATAGATTTGAAAGTATTTGTAACAAAATAGGTATGATAAATTTCATCCTTGTATGTAAATGGGTATCAAAAAGTAAATTTCATATATGAAATTTACAAATAAACATATAAAGGCAAATTCAATAAGTATACTGTATTGATATGATAGAGATTAAAATTCTTGTATGAAATGTGTCCACTTTATCAAATTTAAGTATTGAAATGGGTCCAGTTTATCAAAAGTATTGTATTGAAATGGGTCCATTTACTCAAAGGTATCGTCACGGACTCTAGATGAGAGGTCAATATACGCTCCGTGGTATCGTATACAGATGGGTCTTCTTTTTCAAAAATCGTGTATCAAAATGGGTCTACTTTATCAGAGTTCCGGTATACAAATGGATCACATTTTGGAAGTCTCAGTGGGACACTCCTACCCTAAAATTTCGGAAGTTAACCCCCCCCCCCCCCGGGTACTTTTCACACAAAAAAAAATATTTATTTTAATTCAATTATAAAAACATGTTCGCTAAATGTAAAAAACAACATGTTTATACCGAAAATAAGCTCCCGCTTTAAAATTATATATACATTACGCCTCAGTTCGCCACATTACGCTAAAGTGTATACATTACTGTATTTAGTCAGATCCGTCAGGACATGGGCATACTAGTTAGTTTAGTGTAGCCTTTTCGTTTGAAATTGTTTTTCGTTATATCAAACATCAAGTCCCCGCGAAATCTGGCGCCAGAGTTGTTATTTTTTTTGAAAACAAAGGCATATTAGGTTTGTGTTACTGTCCTTAAAACACGTATAGTGTGTTGTTTCATTTTCATATTTCAACGTTGGTTTATCTTTATGTTGTTTATGAAACCCTATAAGCTGCAAACTCGTATTTAAACACTATTTCTTATTAATAACTTAGTGGTTCTTGAATGCTTTGAAGTTTGTGTTTGTATGAGTAAATACGTATCCTCCAATTACCTTGAGTCGAGCGTTTAAGGAAACAACTAAAAGAATGACTGAATTTATTCAAACAATGCCGCAATAAACAATGTACTTTTAAAGATTTAATTGATTCCCATTAAATCCATGTCAAAATTGTTTATTTAAGTTTTAACCATGCAAAGTGGATAGTTCCATAAACACCCACAAATTACATACACTATGCGCGTTGTTTACCTTTAGTCGAGGCCTCACATCTGAAAGTGAGAGTACTCGATTGCAATTGACATGAGGTCAACAAAACTTTAAAAATTGGATTCACTGAACAAATTTATAGATAATGAAAGTTTAATTTTTCATAACTTTATTTACAATTTAACAAGTTTCTGTTTTATTGGTTGATCTTCTTTTGAGTAACATTGACACAAAAAAGTCACAGTGCTCAGGAATTGCAAAAAGACAACGTTGGCAAATTGTTCAAATAAAATTTCGGCATATATGCTACTTAATTAAAAGATTTGATAAAATTATCCAATTGGGACAGGGTTTACCCACTGAACGTGTGTTAATTGCCATGTCACCTATTTTCGTGGTGTGCCAACCCTGCAAAATGGTGAAAAAAACTCCACATTGATTTCATCACCCATCTAGTTCTTTAAGTTGGACCTTAGTAAATATAATACTGGAGTCAATACTGCAGGCTTCAGGCACTGTCGGAAGAACAACATATTTTGAGAACAACATAGTGCTTTTGAAGCTTCCCGAAGTATCGCATTCGAATTCGCAATCGCTTGTACAGTGTGCAAAATTCAGATTTTAAAGTAATAGCACAAATTCTTATACACATATATAAGAAGTAAAATTACTTACTAGCCAAAACCCTTTGGGCTAGTGCTAATTTCGCACACTGCTTATAAATCTATCTTATCAGACCACATCTAGCGTTGAAATTTTGGCTATTGCAATATTATTATAGGGAACATTTAATTTTTATTTGTCAACTTTTAATTTAAATATTGTACAAAATATTCTTTGATTTTGAGTTTTTATGGGCTTTTAAAAAAATCTCGGTCATGATGCATCACACATGTGATCTGAGAACTTACTCTAACATTATTTTCTATTCCATATTCAGAGCAGATTACAGTAGCTGAGGTTCCCTTAAAATGATGGATGCAATTGAAGTTCTACCATCCAAAAAGATGAAGCAAGGTCAGTTTCATACATATTAACATAGACATGATTCACAGGGCTCCACGAGGATTTGAAAAGTCAGGTTTCTTCAGCTTTTTGGGAAGATAGCCCATGGCTTTAAAATTGGGAATTTTATCAGCATTTTAAAGAAATTAGGAAAATAAATTGGGATTTAAAACTACATGCGCAACATATTTGTTTTCCATTCAGCCGAATCACAAAGCGCTTGAATTTAATTGCCTCAACAACACGGAGAATATTGGGCATAGGAATGATGCCGACATTAACCAAATCTAGGTATAGTCTCAAACCCATACGAAACCAGATTGGACTTAGCTTTGTTAAAAAGCGAAACAGACGATGTCATTAGTAGGGTTTTTTCCCAATTGGGAATTTTTTAACAAATTTTGGGAATAAAGTATACTTCTTGCAATTGGGAATATATATCCGAATTTCAAATATAGAATCAGGTCAAAAAAATCCTAAGGGGGGGAGGGGCAGGGCCAAAAAACCAACTTTGGTGAAAGGGCCACAGCCGTTTTTTTGGGGGAAAAATACACAATTTTATGGCTTTGGGGAATGAAAAATACTGAGGTAGATTGGAGATTTAGAGAAAAATGCATGATTTTAAAGAAATTTCTGTATGGGAAAGAGAGGTTTTTCACACGGATTTTGGGGGAAAATAAGGAAAATCTTAAATAATCAATTAAGCATATTTTACTGTTTTTAAAACAAATTCAAGGAAACAGAAAATTTAATTATGCAATATTTTTCTATTTCCTACACTGGATCACGGTTAACTTGTATATTTAAAGGTTTAAAAAAAAATCTTTTTTGGAGGGGAAAATTTACCAGCTGAGGGGAACAAAAAATCAGAGGGGAAAGGGCCGTTTTTCAGTGGGTCACAAAGAAGGTAAAAAAAACCTGTTTTTGTTAAGGGGAAGAAAAAGAGGCCCCTTGCGAAGAAGGGTTTTTTGGCCCTGGGGGCTATTCTGTCAAAAGGGCTTTTTCGATGCGCTGTATTTTGTCAAAAGGGCCCTTTTGAGTCTGGTCTCTTACGGATTTTACACTATACCTCAATTTGGATAACGTCAGCATTATTTGTGTGCCCAATATTCTCCATGTTGTTCAGGTGCTTATTATATTTGCAATGAAATTCAAGCGTTTTGTGATTCGGCTGAATAGAAAACAAAGATGTCGCACATTTTAAATTTTACGTGAAAAAGATTCCTATGAAGCAAAAACCCGGCCAAACAAAAACTAGATTTTTTTGAAGCAAGTGTCATAAAATAAACAAACATCGTCAAAATGTACAAGTCCTTCCATTGAAACTCCAGGGCAGGACTTTCCTTTGACCCGAGCTCCCGGGTTTTGACGCTTGTAAATTACAGAAGACCCCTTTTTGACTCTTGAGAAAATTACGTCATGCGTCACATTTGACCCGGGGGAATATACCGACTTGCGTCAACGAGATCAAAAGTTGTTAAGACTAAGCGATAATTGGCTCGGGGCGGAGTATCTCATTTAGCACGCGCTAATCGTTAACGCCCGTTTCCAATCATTGAAGCACAAGTCCACCCAGTAGGCGGAGTTTGGTTAATTAAGAAATCTAGTATTGACCAATTAAAACACTGCTGGTTAGATGACGCGTGTATTAACTTTCCATTATTTATCATAGCGTTTGTGATCAGCTGTTTGCGGAAAAGACGTGTATTAAACCCACCTAGTTGCAATAATCCAACTCCCAGCTATTGACCCTCTGAGCTGTACGTATGTACTCATAAAAGCTCAGAGCATTTAAGAAGAACTATAAACCCACTAAAACAGAATGGACTCATCCGCGTCAGTTTTAATAATGTTCAATATTAAATAATAACATCCATATCCAAAGCATATTTTGAGATATTTCGAGAGTATGGCAGAATGTTTTTCCAAAGCTGAATGCACTTATCACTGTTTTACTTCATGATTGCTCAGTTCAAAGACGCGCGAAAGTTATGCTGGCATATGTACTGTCTACAACGTCAAATTACACGCTTTGCATCAAAGTTGCTAAAAATAACTATAGAACCGATATAACTGACCTTGTGGCAAAGTGACAATTTTTGCATGAGCTAATTGATTACAAAATACATGTAGGCGTAATAATTGACCGTTTGAGGAGGCATAGAAAACGGCGTGTTTGTCGCACGTCTTCAGTGAAGATGGCACATGAAATAATTAAAGGGCGTCGGAATTTTTGATGGGATTAAATACGGAGGCACCTTTATCGACGAGTAGAAATAATTTCCTTTTATAGTTTACCGATTTATATAGGCTATTGTGTTAAGTTACCACCCGTATGTTGTTGTTTTTTTTGTGATAGCCAGCGGAAATGTTTTTTGTTTTTTTTCACATTTTGTATTTCATTCTTAATTTAATAGCCACGCGAAACGGTCAAACAAAGTTATTGGATAAAGTGTAATTGTGCAAAGTGTAATTGTGCTTGTGCATTCGGAAAATGTCGCAGAGAAACCTTTTCGAATTCGAAATCGGTAGTAACTCTGAAAGTGTGTGTAAGACGCCAACGACAAAGCGTACTTTAGATCTAAATGACAGTGCTCCTAACACCCCCAAACGTGCGAAAGAAGAACATATGACATATTACTCTGCTGTATACATGAAGTTAATGTTGTATTAGAATACATGTTTTGTATTTATTAATCATTGAAATATTGTGTTTAAATGCATAGTGTTGTAGTGACAGTAAAATGTAAGAAATAAATGTTAACATACATGTATCTTTTTATTTGTTGCTTTTTATATATTATATCTCAGTAATTTGCTTAAATTGCAAAAAATCATTGACTGTTCTGCGTTATTATTAGGACTCTCAGAAGTTTGATTTTGACTCTTGAAAATATGGTCCCAAGAGTCCTTGACTCTTGAGATTTGAGGTCTAAGGAAAGCCCTGCAGGGGTTTTTCAGCATTGTCTGAGCCTCCAGAAACGGAGGCACTCCCAAAGCAAACAGACCCGATTCTAAACCGAAATTATAAAAAAATTCCCAATTTAATTTTTTTTTTTTTTTTTTTTTTTTTTTTAAGAATGAAGTGTCTTATAACCAGGGATCATATTTTCCCGCAACATCAATCGGTCCGGATTTAAATGGGGAAAAGTGCCCGAAAATTTATATCCGAAATCATGACAAATTACGTTAAAATATATGCCATTGATTTTGCTATTCGTGAAGATGGTATAATAAATGAACAAGTTAAATTCCTTTAGGCATTATTTTTAAACGGAACATACGAGTTTTCTCATTTTGTTTTATCATTTGCTATTTCATTGACATTGGTTGTTTCGTGTGCTGTTTTATCCGACTGTTTTTCATCGTTGTCAATATTATAAGTCAATCTACCGATGTTTTAAATCGTTGTCAATTCGATAATAGCTTACAAACATGCATTGAACCCAACAAATGTCTGTGCGTAGGATTGTTACTGACAATAACAAAACCAAATATTTAAGAAATAATTCATGTACGTTATAGTTTGTAGTCGAATAACCCACGGCCGATAGTTAAGATGCGTAGGGATTATATGATTTGAAACCACGCATCTAAACTTTCGGTCGTGGGTTATTCAACAACAAACAATAAAGAACACGAATTATTTCGATTCTAACACGATTTTTACTGAAGATTTAGACTAACCAGTGTTTGTTTTGGTAAAAAATATCTGCTATAAGGTTTGACTGTACAGTTCTTATCTCAGAGAGTAACTGTAACTGAAAAACAAAACTGCAGTACTTGAATAAACGTTGAACATGCCCAATATTGCATCTGTTTATATAAAGAAGACAAAATAAAAACAAATTTATTTGTTAAACGGCTGAATTATTTAAGCATGATAAATTCACAATATTTTCCCGAATGAGCCGTTTCATCGAAGCAAAAATTCCCAAAATGAAAAATTTTTTCGATAAAAAATTCCCAATTAAGTCAGACTCCTTTTCCCAAAATAGGCAGAAAAACCCCTGCTAGGTCAAAAACTAGGTCAAATAAAAGAAAAACCTTGTGAAGACAGTAGAGGTCACAGTTTTCATCCAATCTTTATGCAATTTGGTCAGAATGTTTATCTCGATGAAATCTGGGTTGGGATTGTTTTGGGTCATCTGGGGTCAAAAACTAGATAACTAGGTCAAAAAGTAGGAAAACTTGGCAAATTTGAGCATTTTTATGCCCCCCTTCGAAGAAGAGGGGGTATATTGCTTTGCTCATGTCGGTCGGTCGGTCCACCAGGTGGTTGTCAGACGATAACTCGAGAACGCTTTGGCCTAGGATCATGAAACTTCATAGGTACATTGATCATGACTTGCAGATGACCCCTATTGATTTTGAGGTCACTAGGTCAAAGGTCAAGGTCACGGTGACCCGAAATAGTAAAATGGTTTCCGGATGACAACTCAAGAACGCATACGCCTAGGATCATGAAACTTCATGGGTAGATTGATCATGACTCGCAGATGACCCCTATTGATTTTGTGGTCACTAGGTCAAAGGTCACGGTGACCCGAAATAGTAAAATGATTTTCGGATGATTATTCAAGAACGCATATGCCTAGGATCATGAAACTTTATAGGTAGATTGACCATGACTCGCAGATGACCCCTATTGATTTTCAGGTCAAAGGTCAAGGTCACGGTGACCGGAAATAGTAAAATGATTTTCGGATGATAACTCAAGAACGCATATGCCTAGAATCATGAAACTTCATAGGTAGATTGATCATGACTCGCTGATGACCCCTATTGATTTTGAGGTCACAAGGTCAAAGGTCAAGGTCACGGTGACCCGAAATAGTAAAATGACTTTTGGATGATAACTCAAGAACGCTTTTGCCTAGGATCATTACACTTCATAGGTACATTGATCGTGACTTGCAGATGATCCCTATTGATTTTCAGGTCACTAGGTCAAAGGTCAAGGTCACAGTGACAAAAGTCGTATTCACACAATGGCTGCCAGTACAACGGACAGCCCATATGAGGGGCATGCATGTTTTACAAACAGCCCTTGTTTATAAATAAAATGGACCAAATTGGAATGTTTTTATCAACAAATATTGACATAATATAGATACATCAGGTCTTTTCCTGGCCATTTTGGGAAAAATGCAATTCATATGAAAAGTCCACAGATGTGGGAAAAAACTAATTTAATATAACTCTTTATTATAATTCAAAATCATATTAATTTTTTATATACTTTGTTAGATGTTTATGAAATTAATTTGAGATATATTTATCATTAGAGAGTTCTTTCTAATAATTTTTTTTTTTTTTTTTTTAACTTCTTGAGGGGATTTTTTCTACAAAATTGGGGGAAAATATATACTCTTTTTTTAGGGGAATGGGGCCGAATATCGGCCCCGAAATCGCCATTAAAAAACACTGAGGTCACTAGGTCAAATAATAGAAAAACCTTGTGTAGACAACAGAGGTCACAGTTTTCATCCAATCTTTATAAAATTTGATCAGAATGTTTATCTTGATGAAATCTGGGTTGGGATTGTATTTGAGTCACCTGGGGTCAAAAACTAGGTCACTAGGTCAAATAATAGAAAAACCTTGTGAAGACAATAGAGGTCACAGTTTTCATCTAATCTTTATGAAATTTGGTCACAATGTTTATCTTGATGAAATCTGGGATGGGATTTTATTTGGTTAGTCGGGTGAGCGATTCAGGGCCATCATGGCCCTCTTGTTAATTACATTGTACAATGCTTTTATTTTTTGGCATGCACAGTAGCACACTGCCACTGCGGTGTTGCGCGGTGGTATCCTGATAAGAACGGAAATTGTCTGCCTTTACCGAAGAGACTAAAGTCATACACACTGCAGGTATTGGCTATCTCTGAGGAACGCCAAGCGTTTTAGCGTATACACCTTGCCTTCCCCGCCGCGGAAGCACTTGTTAGCAAACAAAAGCCCCGCAGAAGGAGCGAGTTTTTTTTAAAACTCATGGACTGTATTGTACATGTAATTACACAATTTATAAGAGCTGCACTTTGAAAAAATGGGCTGTATGCATGAAACTGATATATCCTCCCAGATTAGCCTTTATCCTCCGCACAGGCTAACTAGGGATAATATTGGCTTTTAAGGAATTTTTACTTTAAAGGGTGTATCTTGTTAAAAAAAATCTATCATAAGCAGAAAGTGTAGACTTGTCCAAAATGAGCCTGTGAAGTCTGTTGTCTTGGGAAATACTTAAAGCACATGCATTAAACCTGGTTTTCCCAGAGCACGGTTAATGCATATGCAGTTTTATTTTTCTTTAGGTCGGCTTCCATTCAAGCCTTTGGATCACACTGGACAGACAAAGCAGGGCAGCACACCTCCAGGCAACAAGAAAAGGAAACTCTCTGATAATGAATCACCAAGTGCCAAACAGATTCGGACTAGTCTAGGCTCCACTCAGAAGGGTGGGCTGAATGGTGAGCATGAGGTTAGCAGTAGTTCAGAGGCAGAAAATGCTGCTGAAAATCCTGCATTACTTATGCCCGGGCCCAAGATGCATACACTTGATAAATTTTTCAGTTGCAAAAAACCTATAGCAGATCAGGAGGAGATAACTTCGACTAATCAATGCATAGAAATTGATCTCACGGAGGAATCAAATGAATATGTGGCTGGAGATGCCACCAAAGAAAACAAGGAAGTGGATGTCTTGGTAAAGGAAAGTATAAAAATTGATGAAAACAGTCACATTGATCCTGATGAGGATTTGAAAGTTGAAGGGGAAAATAAAGAAAATGATAAAACTGACGATGTTATGAGTATAGATAGTGAAGACGGGAAAGAGGAAAATGAAGATTGCAATGCTTCTTTTATTGCCAACACTTCTGTTTGTGAAGATGCTCTTAAAACTCCTGCCAAGAGCAAAGATATGGACTCGATAATTAAGGTAGTGTTAACTACTGCTTTATAATTGATCGAGGTAGCCTTTGTATTTCAAATTCTACATTGTCAATTCATGTTTGTGCTTGACAATTGCCTTAAAGCATTACAAATTCTATTTTATTTTACCAATGTAGATTGATAATTATCAATTTTAAAACAATTTTCTTATTCATTAGTGTTATTTTTATACGCCCGTTTTTAAAAACAGGACATATTATAGATTTACCCTTTGCGGGCAGCATCCACAGCAGTGTCCGCTCTCTAATTCAAATAGTTTCCATCCGATCTTCACCAAACTTGGTCAGAAGATGTGTCTAGACAATATCTAAGTCAAGTTCGAATATGGGTCATGCTGGGTCAAAAACTAAGTCGCAGGGTCACTTAGTGCATTTCAAGGATTAAGCATTGTGTCCGCTCTCTAATTGAAGTAGTTTTCACCCGATCTTCACCAAACTTGGTCAGAAGTTGTGTCTAGATGATATGTAGGTCAAGTTCAAATATGGGTCATGCCAGGTCAAAAACTAGGTCACGAGGTCACTTAGTGCATTTCAAGCATTTAGCATGGTGTCCACTCTTTAATTGAAGTAGTTTTCATCCGATCTTCACCAAATTTGGTCAGCAGTTGTGTCTAGATGATATGTAGGTCAAGTTCAAATATGGGTCATGCAGGGTCAAAAATGAGGTCATGAGGTCACTAAGTGCATTTCAAGCATTTAGCATGGTGTCCGCTCTATAATTGAAATAGTTTTCATCCGATCTTCACCTAATTTGGTCAGAAGTTGTGTCAAGATGATATGTAGGTCTAGTTCACATGTGAGTCATGCCGGGTCAAAAACGAGGTCACGATGTCACTTAGTGCATTTTAAGCATATAGCATGATGTCCGCTCTCATATTGAAGTAGTTTTCGTCTGATCTTCACCGAATTTAGTCAGATGTTACGTCTAAATGATATCTAGGTCAAGTTCAAACATGGGTCATGCCGGGTCAATAACTAGGTCTCGAGGTCACTCAGTCAAGTTCAAATATGGGTCATGCCAGGTCAAAAACTAGGTCACGAGGTCACTTAGTGCATTTCAAGCATTTAGCATGGTGTCCACTCTCTAATTGAAATAGTTTTCATCCGATCTTCACCAAATTTGGTCAGAAGTTGTGTCTAGATGATATGTAGGTCAAGTTCAAATATGGGTCATGCAGGGTCAAAAATGAGGTCATGAGGTCACTAAGTGCATTTCAAGAATTAAGCATGGTGTCCGCTCTATAATTGAAATAGTTTTCATCCGATCTTCACCTAAATTGGTCAGAAGTTGTGTCTAGATGATATGTAGGTCAAGTTCAAATGTGAGTCATGCCGGGTCAAAAACGAGGTCACGATGTCACTTAGTGCATTTCAAGCATATACAGGTTTTTTTTTCCACTTTTTGGGAAGATAGCCCATGGCTTTGGAATTGGGAATTTTATCGGCATTTTCATGAAATTGGGAAAATAAATTCATTAGCCTTTTTTTCCACATGAAAAGTCCACTGATTAGGGAAATACTCAATTTGATATAACTCTTTATAATCATTCAAATTAAAAGAACAAAACCATATAATACTTTGTTAGATGTAATTGAATTGAAATTGAGATAAAATAAGCATTAGACATCTTTCTAAAAAAAAAAAAAAAAAAAAAAAAAAAAAATTATTTTTTTTCTTTTTTTTGAAATTGGGATTTTTTTGCCACATTTTGGGAAAAAAGTATACTTGTTGGGATTGGGAACATAGCCGAATTTCGGCTATAAAATCGGGCAAAAAAAAACCCTGATATAGCATGATGTCCGCTCTCTAATTGAAGTAGTTTTCGTCTGATCTTCACCGAATTTAGTCAGATGTTACGTCTAAATGATATCTAGGTCAAGTTCAAACATGGGTCATGCCGGGTCAATAACTAGGTCTCGAGGTCACTCAGTGCATTTCAAGCATTGAGCATGGTGTCCAAAACCTTCGAACGGGCGTATCTTGTGACAGTTTGACACTTTTGTTCTTGTTTGTTTTTTATTTGACCTAAATATATTAAATCTTTCTACATGTGTTCATTACCTAATTACCAAATTTATGTTCAATTAGACAAACTTCCAATCTCAGAATCATATTGACATGTTTGTAACGTTATCCTGTTTTAAAGAAGTAATAGAATTCAGACCTGCTTGATTATATTGATACCTTTTAGTTGTGAAACAGTATGATTGATTGATGGTTATAATTCTTCTATTACTTGTCATTGTATCTAGTCCCCATCTGTCAGTGAGGACAACGCTGGACTCAGTCAGGGATCTGGCAGTGAAGGAACTCCCAGTCTATCAGGAAAGAAGCAATCAAAGCCGGTAAGGGCTAAGCGGATTTAAAACAACACATTTAAATTTGGGTTCAGTTTGACTGAATTTCATGCTAAGTTTGTGTTGTTATCCCCACGCTTTTTGAAAAAAAGGTGGGGATATTGTGGTGATCTCCGCCGTCCGTCCGTCCGTCCGTCTGTCCGTCCGTCTGTCCGTCCGTCCTGGCCACTATCTCCTCCTACACTAAAAGCACTAGAACCTTGAAATTTACACACATGGTAGCTATGAGCATATGTGCGACGGTGCACTATTTGGAATTTTGATCTGACCCCTGGGTCAAAAGTTATAGGGGTTGGGGTGGGGCCGCGTCAGAAATTATCACTCATTTTTTTAGGTTATTTTACATTTACTTCTTTATTTCTACACCGATTCACTTCAAATTGATACTGGACCTCACCTATGACAATACGGTCAATCTCAACCATGCATGGCCCCATTCCCAACCCTGGGGCGCCCCGCCCACATAGGCCACACCCACCAAAAATTTCCATTTACTATAATTTTTTCATTTCTACACGGATTCACTTCAAATTGATACTGAACTTTTGTTATGACATTAGGGTCAATCTCAACTATGCATGGCCCCAATCCCAACCCTGGGGCGCCCGCCCACATAGGCCACACCCACCAAAAAAATCCATTTACTATAAAAAAAATTTAGGTTATTTTACATTAACTTCTTCATTTCTACACTGATTCACTTCAAATTGATACTGAACCTCTCTTATGACAAAACGGTCAAACTCAACTATGCATGGCCCCGTTGCCAACCCTGGGGCGCCACGCCCACATAGACCACACCCGCCCAAAATTGCCTTTTACTATAATTTCTTCATTAATACACTGATTCACTTCAAATTGATACTGAACCTCTCTTATGACAATACGGTCAATCTCAACTATGCATGGCCCCATTACCAACCCTGGGGCACCCCGCCCACATAGGCCACACCCTCCCAAAATTGCCTTTTACTATAACTTCTTTATTTTTACACCCATTCACTTCTAATTGATACTGAACTTCTCTTATGACAATACAGTCAATCTCAACTATGCATGGCCCCATGATCAACCCTGGGGCGCCCTTGGGTCAAACATGCGGCGTGGGGATACGCGTCGGCCTCTGCCGCGCCATTTCTAGTTTGTATCTGTGAAAGCGTGTGTCTGTTGAAATTACAAGTATTTATTCATACCCAGTCACGACTGTGTATACATATTGCCAAATACTTATTTGTTAAGATTTGCCTATCAATTAGTTCTGTTTATCACACCTGTGCACATTCAGCTCATGGTGAGCTTATGTGATCGCCTTTTTTCCGTCGTGTGTTGTGCAGGTTTATCATTTGCCTTGTTAACACTCTAGAGGCCACATTTATTGTCCAATCATAATGAAACTGTTCACTTGGTCAGAAGATATATCCCAATGATATCTTGGGATGAGTTAGACAATGATGTCGGTTTCTTTAAAAACATGACCGTCGGGGCTGGGCATTTTTCCTTAAATAGCTATATATGGCTGGAGTAAATTCTTGTCAACACTCTATAGGCCACGTTTATTGTCCGATCTTCATGAAACTTAGGCTGAAAATTTGTTCCTATGATATCTCGGACAAGTCCTAATATAGCTATAGTAAAACCTTGTTAGCACTCTAAAAGTTACATTTATAGTTCACTCTTCATGAAACTTGGGTCAGAACATTTGTTCTTATATCTTGGGCTGCGCAGAACAGGTCAGTTCATTTGTATCTATGAAACAAGTTATAAACTGGGTCACATGGGGTTAAAAAACTAGGTTACTAGATGTAGGTCAAATTGAAAAAAAGGCTTGTGAAAGCTCATGGGACCCAATTAATTTACCAGTCTTCATGATATTTGTTCAGAACATGTTTCCCAATAAAAAAATCAACAAAGTTTAAACTTAGGTATTGTAACATGCAGTCACTAATTAAAACTGTATAAAAAACTTGCAAACAATCTAGATGCCACATTTAAGTTTGCATGAAAATCAGTCAGAACATTGTCCCAATCATATCATGACGGAATGTGTAACTATGGTCAAGTTGTGTGGAAAACTAGGTCACTAAGTCCAATTCAAGAAAAGGCCTATGAGCAGAGTTTAAGCCGTATTTATTTCTCAATCTTCATGAATATTTGGTCAAAACATACGTTTAAATGATTTTGTAGTTGATTAACCCTTTGCATGCTGGGAAATTTGTTGTCTGCTAAAATGTTGTCTGCTGAATTTCTAAAATTAGCATATTTTTTTTCAAAAAATACTCACGATACTATCAGAATAGCAAACAGTTTGGATCATTCTGTGGTGTCTCATCTGAATCCAAACTGTTTGCAAAGGCCTTCAAAATTCGGTTCCAGCACTGAAAGAGTTAAGATTTTATTCCACTGTAAAACATGGCTACCATAGCAAAACCATTTGAATTTTCTAGAAATCACATTTGTTTCCCTTTTATCATGAAACTTGCTAAGAATACCAACAAATATGTTGTCTTTCAGCGATATCTTTTTGCCCAATTGGTAAAAGTACCGGAACACTTGGCAAAAAGAAGCGAGAAAACCCTTGTAATTGGGAAAATTTATATTGTTTATTTTAAAATGGGAAATTGGTGTTTTTTATTTTTTCTAACAATTACTTTATATTTCATAATGAATTGTTGTCAATATTATATTTACTGATGTTCAAGCCATAGAGCTGTTAAGAGGAATTAACTGATTGTTTAATTTTATTTACCAGTTACATGTACCAAAGTGTTTTTTGTTTTTTTTTAACCTTAATTTGTTTTTTTTTCTAATGGTCTTGGGAAATTTCATGTACGGCGAGTAGGGTTATTATGCAGTTTGTTGGACTACTAGAGTGTATGTGATGTTTTATGATGGCAAGTTAAAAGAAAAGAAAGTGGAATAATTTAGTGAAATTTAACATGTATGAAACGAGAGTTCATGACCAATGGCAACATTTTGGACAATCCAAAATAACGGATCGTTTTATTGTAATTTTGCAGACATGCCTTATACATGTATTACCTAATATAACTGCAACATAAATTAAGGGCAACCAAAAAGTGAATACGGGTAGCCTGATTTTGTAAGCTGGTGGGGCCCTGAATGTCTAGAGGCTTTGCTTGGTGGATGTGGCCCTAGTCTTTATTCATGGGAAAATATGGGATATACATTGTTGTAGGGGGGAATTTGGGCTTAAATTTCTTTTGATTTTTATGATAAGGGAATTTTATTTCTAGGGGTTAAGTGTTTTGATTTTTTCATTTAAAATCAGGTCCGGTTATCAGCCCATTCCCAATGGAAAAAAAAATTAAAAAATTTCCCAAATTGGAGCTAAAAATTACCAATGAAAGGTTTCCCCAAAATTTTTTTTTTTTTTTTTTTTAGAGCTCAATTTTGTTCATCTCCCATCAGTATAAGATCAACCTTAGTGAAAACACTTGTATTATCAATATAATACTGGGCACACTTGTATTATCAATATAATACTGTAAACACTTGTATTATCAATATAATACTGGGCACACTTGTATTATCAATATAATACTGGGCACACTTGTATTATCAATATAATACTGTAAACACTTGTATTATCAATATAATACTGGGCACACTTGTATTATCAATATAATACTGGGCACACTTGTATTATCAATATAGTACTGAAAACACTTGTATTATCAATATAATACTGGGCACACTTGTATTATCAATATAATACTGGGCACACTTGTATTATCAATATAATACTGGGCACACTTGTATTATATAATACTGGGCACACTTGTATTATCAATATAATACTGGGCACACTTGTATTATATAATACTGGGCACACTTGTATTATCAATATAATACTGAAAACACTTGTATTATCAATATAATACTGGGCACACTTGTATTATCAATATAATACTGGGCACACTTGTATTATCAATATAATACTGGGCACACTTGTATTATCAATATAATACTGGGCACACTTGTATTATCAATATAGTACTGAAAACACTTGTATTATCAATATAATACTGAAAACACTTGTATTATCAATATAATACTGGGCACACTTGTATTATCAATATAATACTGGGCACACTTGTATTATCAATATAATACTGGGCACACTTGTATTATCAATATAATACTGAAAACACTTGTATTATCAATATAGTACTGAAAACACTTGTATTATCAATATAATACTGGGCACACTTGTATTATCAATATAATACTGAAAACACTTGTATTATCAATATAATACTGAAAACACTTGTATTATCAATATAATACTGAAAACACTTGTATTATCAATATAATACTGAAAACACTAGTATTATCAATATAATACTGAAAACACTTGTATTATCAATTTTCAAGTATTTGTAAGAAAATAAAAACAAAACTTAATTCACTTAATTTCTCGATTTTAGTTTTTAGTCAAAACTATGCAAAATTTCCCAATCCGAAGGGACCTGGCCCCATTCCCAATATGGTGAAAAAACACTGGGGTTAACCAGTTAGTTTCATTGTATGGATAAATAAAAAATTGTATGCCCGTTTCAATTGCCAGCTGTCTGAGAGCAAGCGCAAGGACCGCGATGCTCAGCGTCAGAAACAGAAGGAGGAACGTGATCGTGAAAAGGAGGACAAGAGGCTGGCCAAGGAGAGGGAAAAGGAGGAGAAGAAGAAGGAACTGGCTGAAAAGAAGCGACTGAAAGATGAGCAGCGAGAGAAAGAAAAGGCAGAGAAAGAGAAGGCAAAGCAAGAGGAAAAGGTGAACATGAAACTAAGTCACGTTCTGAAAAAACTGGGCATAATGCATGTGCGTAAAATGTTGTCCCAGATTAGCCTGTACAGTCCTGAAAAATATCATAAAAGCGGAAAGTGTCATCCCTGATTATACTGTGTGGACTGCACAGGCTAATCTGGGACGACACTTTACGCATATGCATTTTGCCCCATTTTTACAGCACAAGACACAACTAATGATGTGCATCATATCTTTGAGATCATACATGTAATTCAGTTTTTGTGACATATAAGTTGAATTGGGTGCCCAATTAACAAGTAACTAAATAGTTCTTTCTTACATTGGATGCCTATTTTGTTAATGCAACACTGTTGGTCTGATTGGATTATCAGTTAGTTTGAAAGAATGCAGACAAGAGGTCAATTAGGCAGTCTAAGGTTTTTTTTGTCACCCACCACTATATTGGGGGGCATATTGTTTTTGCCTTGTGTGTTTGTTGGTTGGTTTGTGTGTTTGTTTGCTCCAACTTTAACATTTTGCCATTACTTTTGCAATATTGAAGATAGCAACTTCATATTTGGCATGCATGTGTATCTCATGGAGCTGCACATTTTGAGTGGTGAAAGGTCAAGGTCACGTTCATCCTTCAAGGTCAAAGGTCAAATATATAGCTTCAAAGCGACGCAGTAGGAGACATAGTGTTTCTGACAAACACATATCTTGTCTGTAAATGAAAATATATCATAAAAGTAACTGCACTCTCTGTGCTTTCTGTAGTGTTAGGTTGTTGGAACTTGAAATATCAATTGTGAATTTTTTGTAGCGGTCAGATTATTGAGCAGATAGCAAGGTTGTTCCTGGAATGGATTATTGTTTGAGTATTCTTCATTACATGACTAGAGGAGAACACAAATAACACAGTAATAAGCACTTTAACTACAGTCTTGTTTTCGGGAAAAGTTGTAAGGCCTTTCTTAATTGTGAATATTAAAGTAAAAGGGAAATTATTAAGCATGATAATATGTTGGTTTTGAAGAGAAATATCAGTGAAATAAAATACTGTAAAACCATTAAATTTCGTGTGGTATGAATTTTGGTGGATTTCGTTGTTCCGCTGAACCACGAATTCAAGTACCAATGAGTATTTTTACATTTTTAATCCGAAATCGGTCCTTTCCGAATGTTATTCCGACATTCTCTATTGTTTTCGGTTATCTGAGATATTTGATTGAGATATGCTAGGTAATACAATATGTTGTTTTCTTGACAAGTGTTTGGTTAATAATACTTTTTAAAGTCTCTATAACGCTCAAAAATCAACGAAAATTTCGTTAAGTATTTCGTAAAATAAAGTTAATACCTTAACAATCAGTGTTCCTTGTTGCAATAGCCAAAATAGATGTGGTATGATTACATAGATTTTTGTAGATACAAAATGCTCGTTTTTATTTATTTGTGGCCACAATTAATTCCCGCGAATATATCTTTTCATACGACACACGAACACCATGGTAGTGTTCATGTGTCATATGAATAGATAATGCAAAACAATAATAAAAACGAGCATTTTGTATCTACAAACATCTATTTTACCAGACCACATCTGGCGTTGAAATTTTGGCAATTGCCATAAGGAACAGTGATTTTTAATAGTTTAAGTTTATTTTACGAACAATTGTACGCAATTTTCGTTGATTTTGAGTAGTAATGTTACTCTAAATAAAGCACGGAATTTAAACTGTACATCAACGATTGTTCTCTTTTACGTGACGTCGTCAAATTAACAGTTTGCAGGAAAAAAAGTTTGGACCAAAATTTTACCACTCCCTACCAAATAAAACACAACAACAACAAAAGAAAAACAAACTATTTTGTAAACAGGATTATGCATGGAAGAAGTTTATAGAAAATTATACACAACAGATAAATAAAGAAAACAAAACATAATCCCTGTAAACAAATATGTATTGAATGTTTCAGGATAAGAAGGAAAAAGAGCGATTGGAAAAGCTGAAACAAAAAGAGGAGGAGAAAAAAATGAAAGAAAAGGAAATTGAGTGGGTTTGAATTAATGTCGCTAAATAGTTAAGGCCTGATACATAATAATATGTTGATCATAATTGATGGGCAATTCAAAACCAAATGTATTAACTGCAGTGATTTAGCAACCCTGGAACTTGTGTACATTGCATACATGAACTGAGCCTTGCTTTGTGAAAAGGGGGTTTAATGCATATGTGTTAAGTGTCTGCCCAGATAAAACCAATCAGTGATGACACTTTCGGTTTTTAAGATATTTTTCGTTTAAAAAAAATACGTTGTAGGCAGAAAGTGGTGTCCCTGATTAGCCTGTGCAGACTGCTCAAGCATTAAACACCCTTTTTAAAAAGCAAGGCTCACTTGTATTTTGTAAGTATGACATGCAAAATCCTTTGGGCTTCAACTTCCTCGTTCATTGGAAGCCTTTCAAGTGATTCCACAAATGTTCAACTAGAGTTGTCATGTGCAAGAACCACATGGCTACCTTCAAAGTTAAAGACAAATTGTGCAGTTTAAGTCAAAATACGGGACTTACTTTATTCATTGAATGATTTCCTTATTATTTGGCCTGCATCATGCAAAAATGGGTCTAATGCCATTTGGGGCTAGAGTAGCTCCAGCCAAGCCAGTGCTTAGTTACCCTGTTTGCTAGTGAGACAACAAAACCTTGCATGACTTTGCGTACAGCTGAACTGCTGACCAGACTGTGCAATGCGCTGGCCACTAATGACTTAAGACCCATTTGCATGACGCAGGTAAAATAAGGTAACCATATTTTTTTTATGGAAATATACAATTGAATTTGTTTAAATCCCATGTCATTATTTACTCAGACATTAGATTATTAAGTTGCATTACTTAAAGTAAGTGTTGCAATACCAGTTAGTGTTTCAGCAATGATTTTGGTTGGCTAGAACACGATAAATACATGTGTACTGAAATTATCAATTTTAAGAGCTAAACAAGAAGAGAAACGTCAGAAGGAGGAAGAAAAACGACTCAAAGAGGAGGCACGCAAAAAAGAAGAAGAAGAAAAGGTAGTTTCAGTAATCAAAGACCAGTGATAAAACTTGCATTTGAGATCATTTGAGGTTTTATTTCAAACTTGCTTTGTGTGATTTATTACAGTTAAATTTATCAAGACCAAGTATCAGTGATGTATTAAGTATCATTTAGGTTGGCTACATGTAGATCAGTAGGTAGAGCATTTGCAGTTACTGGTATTTATATGTTAACCCTTTCCCACTTAGATACGTATTTTCATGCATTTGTAGTCCCTTACAAAGTTATATTTAATTATAAGACCTTTCTTACTAGATTCAAGTTTTAAAGGCTTCATTTGCAACCCTTAGGTACTGATGAACTGATGAGCAGCAAACAGCATAAAACCTGAACAGACTGCACGTTACTTGCAGGCTGTTCTGGTTTAATGCTGTTCGCACATAGACATTTTTACTTTGCTTTTAAGTGGGAAATGGTTACACCTATAACTGGCCAACCAGCTTACCCATTTAAAGTTTGAGCCGTTTTAGTGACTGCCTTGATATTGCTGCATTACTGTTGACATCTGCAACAACAAAAATTTAACAAATAAAAATCTTGATCATTTATATTATGTATGATGTGCATAGAAAAGAAGGGTGTTATTTTGTAAACTAATGCTTCCAGCTTTAATTTTATTTCTGTTTTATCCGTCAAGATGCATAATAATGTTTAAGCAATATACAAACAATATTTGAGATGTGTTTTAGCAAAGGAAAGCTGAAAAGAAGGCCAGCATGTTCAAAGGTTTCTTCATAAAGAAAGAGCCTGGATCATCACCTCCTAAGGTAACTGTATAAGCAGGGTTTGTACAGAACGTGAACAGTCTTTTACTTTGAAAACTCATTGGATCAAATTTAACCTTGAACAAATAATATATAAAGGTATTTGAATTTCACTTACAATCTGTCAATTATTAGCAGTGATATTGAATTCAAATCAAATTTTATGCATTCAAATCGTTAAATGGGTTCATAATACATAAAATGTCATGTTCTGTAAGAAAATTTACAATTTATTAAAAATGTATCAAAATTTATCTTGATTAGTTTATTGAACTTTCAGTGGATGTTTAATTTCTGAGATGGTTATAATTCATTTGCTGCAGGGCATATTATTTCCCAAATTAAAATTAATCCTTTAAAAAAAAGAGTACACACATCCGAATTCTAGAATTTAAGTTTATTTGCATTAACCCAGTATTTCAATGCTATGAAAACAGTGCACATGTTCAATTTCAGGAATATCTATGTTCAGTAAATACACTATAACTCCAATATAACGCGGATGACGGGGTCCAAGCCACGATACAGCGTTATAAACGGATCCGCGTTATAAGTTTTGAGCTCATTTATTGCAGGGGGCTTTAAAACCAGTTATAGTATAGCCTATAAAACAGGTCCTGTGTATTACCATGCTGTGTTGTCATCCGAAAATACATGCATATAAACTGAATCATAACGATAACATTATACATACCGCTTTTCTAATGTGTACATTAAACCGATAATCCAATAAAGTTACAACATCACTTAAAAAAAATAATCTTGAACATTTATGACAATAAATATGTTTACGAATTTCGTAAACACAGCTATATGCATACGCATTTTTTTCAGAAGTGTAAAGAGAACAGTGCATTATGGGGCAGAGCTTTCATTGGACAAGCAAATTTAAATTTAGATTGAATGCAATACGATACATCTACAAATTGCGTCATACGCCGTCATGCAAAAAACATGCTTTTCGGGGACTTTCTGATACCGGGCAAAAATGAAAGAAAGTGAATGTCTGCTAACAATTACACTGCGTTAGCATGTAGATAAATCGTCTGGATTATTTAATTAATGTCTCGTACACGAACTGAATTATTAAATACTAGAATGTTAATGAAATGACCGAAAAACTTGTTTTATGCTGTGCGCTGCAGTATATTTCAAAGCCGCTCCTTTAATATACAGTAGAGTCAAACTGCAATCAAAAAAAGTAAGAAGGTTTTTATCGTTTTGAATAACCTAAATTTTATAATAATCCCGCTTGCACTTACCTTATTGAAATTAGCACACCGAACCGCTCTGATAGGGAATACATGCAATAAACACTGACTAGCGAGTTTTCACACCTTTATTGACATTACACAACAGATTAACACCGAATAGCTGTCGGGTGGCGTTTAACCTCTAATCGATTAAAATCAGTTAAACAGACGGATAAAGCAATCAAGCTTTGATCGCCGCCTTCTTTGAATTTTCTGAAAATATAAATGAAGTTGCATAACATGATTTGAATCAGAAATGGAAGGTTGGAGAAAAAACGGGATCCAAGCACCCCCCTGCCTTATATTGAACACAGTTTATTACGGACCGCACCATATTGGAGTTAAAGTGTAGATACTAAGTATTTTAAATTTTAAGTTCATTTTAAATATTCTCAAATTCCTTTTTTTTTACCATAATGAATCAAAGAACACAAACTTATCCCACTTATGTCACCAACACAATGCATTTTAATAAAATGTATGTTCTGTCTCTTAGTCATGATTATTTATTGAATAGCCATTAAGCATTCCATATAAAAAATTGTTTCGTGAAAACCTCAGCCCTTTACTCCTAGATGCGCGCATGTGAATGGGCCCTGAATTCATACCCTTAAAAAGCTATCTGATGGACTGTTTCAGAATAAGGACACTAAGGATGGAATGTTCATGCCGTTCGAGTTGAAACCCAACATGAGACTTGCCCCAGCCAATCGCCGGGCACCTTTAGACGAGTCACAGAGGGAGAAACTAGACGAGTGGATCACAGAACAGGTGCTTGTATAGGAAATTAAATGACAAACATCATGCGAAAATTGCTCTTATGTCATTTGCACTCAGCGTAGCTTAAGACCCATTCCTCTAAATAGTCACACAAGTTATGGTGGTGTCTATTGGACAGAGTAGCTCCATACCATACTGCAAAAATTTGTGCATGTTGGTCTGGAGCTTTGCTGGCTGCAAATGTCTTAAGACCCGTTTTAGCATGATGCAGGTTAAATGTTCTTTTTTTAAAGTAAAGGAAATGTATATGCTGTGCCTGACTTGCCATTGTTGAATTAACAGAAATTCATTCATTTAAATGAAAGAACTATTTTGAATTCTCATGTTTTGATTCTGATATGAAAATACTCAGTTTTTGATACATGATTGTATTTTTTGTAATCGCCTTTGGTCCGTCGTGAGTCTTGTGTCATCAACATTTGCCTTGTGAACACTCCAGAGGCCACATTTATTGTCTGATCTTCATGAAACTTGGTCAGAACATTTGTCCCATTGATACCTTGACGTTGAGTTCGAAACTGGGTCAAAAATTAGGTCACTAGGTCAAAAAAAAAAGAAAAACCCTGTGAACACTGTAAAAGTCACATTTGATGCCTAATCTTCTTGTAACTTTGTCAAAATGTTTGTCTAAATGATATGTTGGTTTAGTTCAAAAATGGTTCCGGTCCCTGGAAAAACATGGCCGAAAGGGGGCGGGGCAGTATTCCTTATATGGCTATAGAGAAACCTTGTGAACACTCTAGAAGTCACATTTTTTGCCCAATCATCATGAAATTGGTCAAAACATTGGTTTTATTGATATCTCGGACGAGTTCGAAAATGGTCCAGATCCGTGAAAAAACATGGCCGCCAGGGGGTGGCGCATTTTTCTCTATATGTATATTGTGAAAACATCTGAACACTCTAGAAGTCACATTTTTAGTCCAATCTTCATGAAATTTGGTAAGAACATGTGTTTTCTGGATATGACGGTTGAGTTTGAAAATGGTTCTGATCAGGAAAAAAGCATGGCCGCCGGGGGGGGGGGGGGGGTCATTTTCCTTATATTTATATATTTAAAAAAAAAGCTTGTGAACACTCTAGAACTTGAAGTCACTTTTTTTCCTAATCATCATAATTTTTCTAAACATCAATTTTATAGATATCTCGGATGAGTTCGAAAATGGTCATGATGGGTGGAAAAACATGGCCGCCATGGGGTGGGGCAGTTTTCTCAATATGTATATAGTGAAAACATGTGAACTGTCTAGTTCTGATATGCAATAATGTTAAAGATAAGCTGTACATACTTTCTAATAGTTAACTTTCTTGTATAAACCTGGGACTTCCTTCATAAAATGTGGTTTACATAAAGACAGCAGGTTGCATGCACTTAATAAACCTATTGTTTCTATGTCATAAAATAACTTTACATGTATTAATGCACTGTAGAGCCTTATCTTTGATCTTTACTGATAAGCCAAGTTAACCAACTGTGTTTTGGTGTATGGATTGAATTTCTTCTAAGATCACTTGGATTGGGAAAGTCAATAATCTCAGACGACTACTGTGCTATGAAACTGTTTTCATGGCAACCTTGACTCCAGTTAAATACACTGGCTTACCTTTACATAATTATTGCGGTAGATAATGACCACTCTTTATTCATCATCACACTAGTATGCTTAAGATACTCTCCCTTGAAGGGTCTACACTTCTGCTAAAATAAACTGGATTTTATTGTTTAATACATGTAAAATAACCCACATTATCAAAGATTTGTGTTTTAAAACAGATTAATGGATATTTTAATTGGAAATATAATTGCAAGGTGAGTCTGAAAATAGTTAATGTTTGTTTATAAACAAGGCTCTCAGGGAGGTGGTAGTTTTTTGTATGTCTACAGTTTTTTATAGTGAAAAGTTGTGAATTCTTTAAGTCACATTTTTAGTTCAATCTGAATGACACTTGCTGAGTGCAAATGTTTATATCATAATTATCTTGATTTAGTTTACTCAATTAGTTTTAATAATATCATCTTCAAACATGGTGACAATCTTTATGAGAATAATATTTGTATGCCCCCAAAGGAAGGCATATAGTGATCGGACCGTCCATCTGTCCGTCCGTCTGTCTGTCCTTCCGTCACACTTTGCGTTTAGGTTTCGCGTTTAGGTTTCAAAAAATGCTCATAACTTCTTTGTCGATTCAGATAGCAACTTGATATTTGGCATGCATGTGTATCTCATGGAGCTGCACATTTTGAGTGGTGAAAGGTCAAGGTAATCCTTCAAGGTCAAATATTTGGCTTCAAAGCGTCGCAGAAGGGGGAATTGTGTTTCTGACTAACACATCTCTTGTTTGCTCATGGTGAAATTTTGTGATCCTTTTGTCAATTGTCTGTCTTCCCTTGTGCGTCATGAATATTTGCCTTCAACGCTTGTTAACACTGTAGCGGCCACATTTATTGTCTGATCTTCATGAAACTTTGTCAAGTTCAAAAATGGTTCAGGTCTGTTGAAAAACATTGCCAAAAGGGGGCCATTTGTTGTTCATTCTTCATGAAACTTGGTTAGAACATTTGTTCCATTGATATATTGGGCTGCAAAAACAGGTCATCTCAGGCCCTCTTGCTTTTTTATTCAATGGCTGGATTCAAGTATTAACAGAGTTTTACTTAATGTTGAAAAAAGCAGTAGATTGGATTTATGCTATTTGGAGTTCCAAGCCCTTTGATCAGGGATCATATTTTCCCGCTACATCAATCGGTCTGGATTTAAATGGGGAAAGTGTCCGAAAATTCATATCCGAAATCATGACAAATTACGTTAACATATATACCATTGATTTTGCCATTCATGAAGGTGGTATAATAAATGTATAAGTTTAATTGCCTTTTAAAAAACGGAACATACGAGTTCTCTCAATTGGTTTTATGATTTTTGTTCTCTTTTATTGTTGTTTCGTGTGCTGTTGTATCTGACTTTTTTCATCGTTGTCAATATTATTATCTGTGTAAGTCTATACCGATGTTTTAAATCGTTGTCGACTCGATAATAGCTTACATACATGCAATGAACCTAACAAATGTCTGTGCGTAGGTTGGATACTGGCAACAACAAAACCAAATTGTTGAGAAATAATTCGTGTACGTTATAGTTTGTTGTCAAATAACCGGGATTAACCCACGGCCGATAGTTAAGATCCGTAGGGATTAAATCACGAGTGCGAACCACGCATCTAAACTTCCGGTCGTGAGTTATTCAATAACAAACAATCAAGTTCACGAATTATTTTGGTTCTAACATGATTTTTACTAAAGATTTATACAATGTATATTATTTTTCTTGCGTACTATTTTATGTGAAGTTCCGCCCATAAAAATAACTTTCGGCTGTTCTGTCAATCAGATCCGCAACTTTCATTTAGTTATTGCCAGTCAGTTTGATGGTGGAAAATGTATCGGCGTGTTTTGTTTAGTTACAGCGCGTGTTTTCAGTGTATAAGGTCCGCCCACAATAATATGAATTATTGCAGAATATCCGATTTTCTTCTTTGTTTATATGAAAGTTTACTGTATGACTGTTTACTGCATGAAATGCACACTTTCCACGAGGATTATGAAGTTTTCATCTCCTAAGTAACTGTCAACGATTTTATCGTGACGAGTACATATTTTGGACCGATTAGTGTGCTAGGTATAAGCCAGTGAAATTATCGATTGATATTGACACGGGGTTATTCACGCATGACTAATACACAACCGCGCGAATTTTCGCTTCTTGGGGTCATACTCTGATACTAGTCGGCTGACACGCAATAAACTGGTCCTGACCGGTTTAGAGACTGCAGTGAATGGTACAGATAATCGAAATACTAGTAATTAGGGTATGTTAGCATGTGCACTGTGTAATCGATTTCATGACATGGGAATTTTAGCTCACAGAAACGGACCGACTGTTTGGGATTTTCAATCGGTCTTTCATGACCCCAATCGGTCTAGGACCGACAAAACCGAAAAAAATATGATCCCTGCCTTTGATACTTCCTTCACATTTCATGCCCACAATGTTCACAACTGAACACATGAGCCATGTTTTACCTTCAGACCTCCAGTGAGACATACCTCAAAGCTCTCAAGTCTCCAGGATTTGTCAAAGGAAAGGGTAGCAAGACTTGGCCAAAGTAAGTGTTTTGTTGCACCATTATGAAGAGATATTTGAGATAATTAGCAAGCTATTCTACTAGTTACAACATTTGAGCTTGGTTATAGTTTTTCAGTAAAACTAGTTGCTAATGAATGGCTCGACATTTGGCAGTGGGAAGGGGCCTATATACTGCCCTTGCTACAGATGGAAAAAAGCTCTGCAAAGTGATGCATATGGGCTGTGCTCTGTAAAAAGAGGGTTTAAAGTATGTGCGTAAATTGTCATCCCAGATGAGCCTGTGCAGTCTGCACAGGACAATCAGGGACGACACTTTCAGCTTTAATGATATTTTCTGTTTAAAGAAAGTCTCTTCATAGCAAAAATCCAGTTAAGACGGAAAGTGTCGTCCCAGATTAGCCTGTGTATTCCACACAGGCTACAACAGGGAAGACACTTTCCCCTTTTATAATATTTTCTGTGGAAAGAAAGTCTCTTTTTTAGCAAAAATCCAGTTTAGAGGGAAAGTGTCGTTCTTGATAAGCCTGTGCCAATTGCACAGCGAAATCTGGGACAACACTTTACGCACATGCATTTAACCACCTTTTCACAGACCACCTCTCATATATTTCTGAAGTATTAGCTCTGGGCTTGGCTGCTATGACACCGACAAAGCAGTGTTGTGGAACTCAACCGAATCTGCTGTCAGAGACAGTAATTTATGGTTAAAAATAACTCTTTAAACATGTTTTATAATTGATTATAATTCAAAACATAAAAAAAGTAAATGTGATTTTATTTTATTTAGCTGCATAAAGCATAAGTAAGATGTGTGATGAATATTTCAAGGCAACTAGAAGAGGATGATGATGTGGAACTGATGTCACACGAGAAAGAGACCATTGAAAAGGTTACACACCGTGTGAAGTTCCTGCGATTCCAGGAAAACACGCGCCCCCCATACTACGGCACATGGCGGAAGAAGAGCAGCAAACTGACGCCTAGAGATCCCTTCAAGCAGGACCAGGTTGGTGGGGATGACAGTATATTTACCATTTTCCACTCAGATGCGCACTTTGATGCGTTTAAGGCTTCTTAGAAAAAAACGTGGCAAGATGGGGGCAGAGTAATTTTCTTTATATGGTTAAGTTAATATTTTGAGGTTCAAAGGTCATGTATTTGTGATCATATAGGAGAATAATATGTTGGTATTGGTCACAACCTGTATAGCTATTGTTCATCCTGGCCATAAAAAAAATTCAAGATTAATCCGATGATAGGTCCATATGAGTACATGGGTGTCTGTCATTATAAATGGTAGAATAATGCATGTTTTGTTCACCCAACACAATGACAAAAATAATTTAATGTTTTGTGACATTTGTAAAAAGCATAGTAAAAGTAACATGTTTGTAAACTGCTGTTCGAATTTTTGGACAAGTACTCTGAAAAGACATGCAGCTGGTAGTGATCATAAATCCTGCAATCAGGTGGCCCCTACAAAATCTTTAAATGCCCTACTAAATTCATGGCTGATGGGCAATTGGCCCACTTGCAATCTTGCCCAGAATGAACACTTCCTATGTGACTATGAGGTTGACAGTACAATTGTTTTAACTTGTTGCTTGCAGGGCCTGTTTGACTATGAGGTTGACAGTGATGATGAGTGGGAGGAGGAGGAACCTGGCGAATCCGTCTCCTCGGACGAGGTAACACACCAGTCTAGCAAATGTGTCAAAACAAATGTATCAATTCACCAGAATTCTGGGGTGTTATTGCAAGTTTAGCCGAAAAAGATTTAAACTTTATTATATTGATTTTACGTCGAATGACTTGATATAGTTCTCTGTTATACCTGATTTGCTATGTTGTTCTTGATATTGTACGCTGTTATACATGGTTTGCTATGTTGTTCTTGATATTTTACTCTGTTATACTTGATTTGCTATGTTCTTGATATTTTACTCTGTTATACTTGATTTGCTATGTTGTTCTTGATATTGTACTCTGTTATGCCTGATTTGCTATATTGTTCTGTAATTGCCCTGTGTTACAGGAGGAGAGGGAGGAGGAGAAGTGTGATGATGAGGAGGAGGGAGATGACTGGATGGTGCCTCATGGTTACCTCTCTGACGGGGAGGGCATAGAAGATGAGGAGGAGGTATGGGGTTCTACCTTGTAACAGCAGACAATAGCAGATAACTTATAAGATGCTGTTTTGAAGGAAAAGTATTTCATGGTTTATCACGCTATTTTTCCCAATTTCATGGTTGATCGCGCTAATTTTCCCAATCCAAAAGGCACAGGCTTTAAGACATAAAAGCAAAAAAAAAATCACTGCCATCATTAAATCAGCTTGAAGTTTTGGCCTTTCAGATGACTGGTTTTCTGCTGTGCATACTTTCAGGGGTTTTCCGAGTCCATTTCAGATGCACATTTATGTCAAATCAGGCTTACTAGCTCAGTCTGTAGTGCCCTTGGCTACAACTCTAAAGGAAGGAGGTTCAATTCACAGCTCATCCATTTGTGAAGTGGTCTATGTTGACAGCCATTCTCTTAATCATCATAGGCATAGGTCAGTTACAAGCATAAGTTTGTACAGTAAGCACTAGTGAACCATCTTACCCAGAAAGAGGATGGGTAGTTCAACTGACTGCTGTTATGTCAACACAAGTTGTGAGAGGATGGATAGTTCAACTGACTGCTGTTATGTCAACAAAAGTAGTGAGAGGATGGGTAGTTCAACTGACTGCTGTTATGTCAACACAAGTCGTGAGAGGATGGGTAGTTCAACTGACTGCTGGTATGTCAACACAAGTAGTGAGAGGATGGGTAGTTCAACTGACTGCTGTTATGTCAACACAAGTAGTGAGAGGATGGGTAGTTCAACTGACTGCTGTTATGTCAACACAAGTAGTGAGAGGATGGGTAGTTCAACTGACTGCTGTTATGTCAACACAAGTAGTGAGAGGATGGGTAGTTCAACTGACTGCTGGTATGTCAACACAAGTAGTGAGAGGATGGGTAGTTCAACTGACTGCTGGTATGTCAACACAAGTAGTGAGAGGATGGGTAGTTCAACTGACTGCTGGTATGTCAACACAACTAGTGAGAGGATGGGTAGTTCAACTTACTGCTGGTATGTCAACACAAGTAGTGAGAGGATGGGTAGTTCAACTGACTGCTGGTATGTCAACACAAGTAGTGTTTTAAAGCAAAAATCCACATAAAAGAAATAATGAATTGACTTGGTGATTCTATGTAGTGTCCTTGTTCCCTGAGCAGGTGGACACACGGAGCAAGCAGGACCTACAGCGTGTACGTCAGGCAGCCTGGGAGAGCGAGCTGAGACGGCAGGCCAAGCCCCTCAAGATGCTCGCCATCGGCTGTCACTGGCAGGACTCCACCACCACCATCGCAGCACAGCAGCTACAGATACTCCTCAAGTTCAAGGTCAGTGATTATGGTTATTTAAGGCTCATTAAGGGAAATCTGAGACAAAACTTAACGCACATGAATTAAGCCAAGTTTTCTCAGAACAAAGCTTATATTAATTTTTGTTTGAATTTATTATTCCTTGTCTAAGTCTTATAACCAAAATAGGTTGTTTTTTTAACGTGGTTTAAAGACCTTCAACGCAGGCCTTTTCCGCTCCATTTTTGGAAAACGCCACACTGGAATTTTGGGAATTTCGCATTGTGAAAAATCCCATTTTGGGGAAAAAATTCATCGCAAAACTGGCTCAATTGGGAATAATAATCGCATGTAAATAGTGTTTCTTATATTTCAAAGAAGCTGTTACCTGGTAAATAACGACTATTTTGATAACATTTAATTAAAATATTACAAAATATTATGAACATGTGTGATAAGTGCAGGGTTTTAAATCTGATTTTGGGGAAAGGGCCTGGCCTTTTTATGTCCCCCACTATAGTAGTGGGGGACATATTGTTTTTGCCCTGTCTGTTGGTCCGTTGGTCTGTTTGTCTGTTTGCGCCAACTTTAACATTTTGCAATAACTTTTGCTATATTGAAGATAGCAACTTCATTTTAATATCATAAATACGTTACCTGTTATCTCTAGCTTACCCCTTTCCAAGGGAGTTATTTCATCCGGAAAATATTCAAGCGCTGGGAATCGTCCACCTCTATAAGAATCCAAATCAGGTTAAACATAGTACAATGCAACCTAACAGGAAATCAAGAACCACAACTCATCTTTCCTTTCCGGATAAAACCATGTGCACGCCTATTTTAGGCTCAGGACTAATGTGTTCTTTTCACTGTGTTTTTGGCGGAGTTTAAAAGGATAAAGTTTATTTATCTTTTATTTGTATCATTCGGTTTATATTTCTATACTTTTTGTTGCAGAAATTGTCATATTTCTGCTTTTGCTGGGTTTCTTTGTTTGCATCGTCGCTCATGTACATGACGTCATGAGCACGTGAACCACGAGGAATTCGTGCCTATTCCCCAATAAGTAATTGAGGTCAATTGGACAGCGTTCTTTGTGTTTCCATTTTGTGGTTTAACTTTTTATTTGAATTTATAATCATTAATTTGTCTTTTGTAGGTTCTTTCTGTTTCTTTTATTTCAGAATGAACTTACAGGATAGAGGTTCTTGTGGTCATATCAAAGCAAGGTGGGATTCCCACGATACTTGCTTGGCATGTACCGGTTGCACATTTAATAACAAATGTGCGGTTTGCGATTTGTGGGCTTACGACGTATGGACAAAAGCAGGTCGCCGGAGGACGTCGATCAGCCGCAAACGCAACGAACCTCCATCTGACGTTGATTACCCGGTGACTCCACTGGTCAAGGATGACCAGCGGTTTTGTCAAGTAACTGGGTACCGGGCAAGATGGTGTTGTTGTCAGTCGATCGTCATCAGATCTTATGACTCACACCATGCATACCGGCGACATTGATCATGGAACGACTGGATCAATGTCAGACCACATGGCAGCCGCCATTCTAAGGTCTTTGTCCGGTGACGTAACCGGTCATAATATGACCGGCCGGTCACCGGTCCGGTCATTGATCACCGGTCCGGTCACCGGTCAACAGTCATCAGTTGGGCATGCCACCGATAACACCAATCGCCGGTCAAGAAGAACTCGGTCTTCATCATCGGCGTATTCTTCTACATCCGATTCGTCGTCGAATACATCGTCTTCATCAAGGAGTGGACATCGGACACGCTCTTCTTCGTCGAGCAGTTATCATCGTCGCGGCGCTCATAAGCGATCACGTCGTCACTCATGGAGACGGTATTCCAAAAAATCTCGATCTCATCGCAGCCGATCCACATCTCGACAGCACAGCCGATCCAGATCTCGACATTGCAGGAAACGAGGACGTCGGCAACGTTCACGTAGACAGCATCGGACTTACCATACGTATAGTCGTTCACCATCGTGTTCAGTTATGGAATCGCATGTTTCCATGCCAAATGTGTCGGTTCCAATGTTGACTGCCACACGTATTGCATCTTCAGGAGCTCATCTCACTACTACGGCGTCAGTGTCAACACCACGGGTATCATCTACAGTATCTAGTCGTATACCCCCTACAGCTACCCTGGCGAATCCTGATACACTATGGATACAGAATTCGGCGGGACATTTTGTACCGGTCAATGCTGATAATTTACCTTCTTCCGGTTTACATTATCAGTTTACTGACGTCGGGGATCATCATTCGCTGTTACCAGACAATTGCAATCCGGTACAAGATATTCTCACTTCTGTTCCTGCTGATTCTATACAAACCGCTGGTGTTGTAGAGAGTGAGGCTGATTCAGATGCAGAATCTAATGTTGAGACGGATTAATATTTAGCTCCGATTGGTCAGATCTATGAACTGATGTTTCGTACTCTTGGTGAAGATTACTGTCCAAGACCTGCTGAACTGTCTTCAAATGCGACGATTTCTGTGACAGAACAAATTTTTCGTACATTTGATCCCAACAGGGTTATTAAGTCGACGGCTCGTTCTGACCCACGACTTCCCATTGGTTCTACTGTTCTATCTGTTCTTCAATCATTGGAATCAGCTAATAAGACAATTCCAAAACGAGGAGAAACATGGAAAATTCCTAAGGAACTAGCTGATCCAAAACACCAGGAAGGTAGTAAAAGTTACAAACCTCCTGTACCACATGCAACATCCGGGTTGGATTTTTCAAAACTTCCGGTTCCAGATCCGGACATAAGCAAGCTATCTCTTGTAATGCCAAGTGGTTCCAATACAGTTTCTGTTCCGTTTTCAATGTTGGAAACTTGGGAAATGAGGGAACGTAGATCATTAGGTTTGACTAACCAAATTGATTTCATGCTAGCGACAATTTTACAAATGGTGTGTGATTGGTCGGAATCTGTTCCGGAGGAACTCCGTGATTTGTTAATTCATCTCTCACGGACCACACTGGCCTTATCTCACACTTCTGCTTCTTCAATGTCCGAGATGCTAAGGATTCGTAGAGATCTTATCCTTACTTCTTTACCTAAAGATTTTCTGTTGGAACCTGGTATGAACTCGCTCAGAACAGCTCCTCTCACATCAGGGTTTCTTTTTGGTGGAAGGATACAAGAAGCAATCACAGCTGACAAGGATGACCAACTTCATGCTTCTTTAGCTAGAAACAACTCTGGACAACGCCAAGGGGTCTTTAAGCATCCTGCTTCTAGGCCACCAGCAGTTCCAGCATTCAAGACGGCTAAGAGAAATAACCTTATCTCTAAAAAGCCTTCTTTTAATCCACGGTCAGGTCCTAATAGGCAGTCTTCCTATAACAGACCTTCTTTGTCACACAAGTCTTCTAATAAAGATTCTGGGAAAAAGGGCAAACCCAAGCCGGGACAGAGGAATTTCAAACCTTCTACCGGCAGGGGAGCACCTCCTGCTTATCAGCCCTAGGTCCCTTCCCTTTCTACCGCCACAACCTCCGATGCCGGAAATACCAGTCGGGGCCAGACTTTTCCACTTCTCAAATCGATGGCTTCAAATTACTTCAGACGCATGGGTTCATTCTCTTGTGACAAAAGGCCTGACTTTTCAATTCGAAAAAAGGCCTCCACTTTCTTGCGTCCTTATAGAGCTGGTATCTGGGCATCCACATATTCCAGAGTCCATTCTCGGGCTCTTGGAAAAACAGGCGGTAGAAAGGGTTCAAGATCCTTATTCTCCAGGATTTTACAGTCGTCTTTTTCTTGTTCAAAAGAAAAATGGTTCCTGGAGACCAGTAATAGATTTAAAAGTGTTCAACATGTATCTCCTCAAACCAACTTTCAAAATGGAGACTCCTTCTTTCATACGGGAATCCATCAAACCCCTGCACTGGGGGGTGTCTTTGGATCTGGAAGATGCTTACTTCCATGTTCCTATACATCCCAACTACCGAAAGTACTTGCGATTCGCCTTTCAAGGCCAAGTCTACCAGTTCCGGTCTATGCCTTTCGGGTTGGCGACAGCCCCACGAGTTTTTACCAAACTAATGTCGGCAGTCGGATCACACCTCAGAGTTCACGGGATTATTCTTCTTTAGTATTTCGACGACTGGCTCTTACACCAGCTCGATCGTCAATTGCTTCTGTACAACCTAGAATTCTCTTGGAAGGAGCTCCTCTCGTTAGGGCTCCTTCTCAATGCAGACAAATCAGACCTCATTCCTTCACAGGACTTTACGTTTGTGGGAATGAATTTCTTGACCCACATCAATCGGGTAAGAGTGTCTATTCAACGTATATCAGACCTTCTGATGAAGGTCAACTGGGTTTTGTCCCTATCTCATATAACAGCTCAAGAATTCCTCTCTCTCAACGGTATCCTGAGCTCAGTAGCAGACTTTGTGCAGTTGGGACGTCTCTTCCTACGTCCTCTTCAGCACTATCTCTCAGCTTGTTGGAAATGGTCTCCAGGCAATCTATTAACACAGATTTCAATCCTTCCCTCCTTAAGGTCTCATCTTCAGTGGTGGCTAGACGAGGAGACTCTGTTGGCAGGAGTACCCCTTCTTCCCCCGCAACCGTCATTATATCTAATAACGGATGCGAGCAAGGAAGGGTGGGGTGCTCACCTGGAACCTCTCAGTCTGATAATTTCAGGGTTGTGGTCTCATCAGGAATCTCACCTTCATATCAACAATCTAGAAATGCGAGCAGTATTTCTAGCTGTATCTCATTTCCAATCACATCTTCGAGACTCTTGTGTGATGGTGTCAACAGACAACACATCTGTGGTGGCTTACATCCAGGCACAGGGGGAAACACATTCTCAATCCCTGTATCTGGAAACCAGAAAATTACTTGTTCTTTGCAAAACACTCAACATTCATCTGCTGGCAAAATATATACCAGGTCGCCTCAACGCCCTGGCGGATGGTTTGTCTCGCAAACACCAGTTACTTCCATCAGAGTGGACACTTCATCAAGAAGTGACCAACCAGATCTTTTTCAAGTTCGGTTATCCCCTGGTCGATCTATTTGCAACCAGACACAATCACAGACTTCCTCTGTATGTGAGTCCAGTTTACGATCCAGCAGCGTGGGCAATCGACGCGCTTTCGTTCGCATGGGACCAACTGGACGCTTACGCCTATCCCCCACCCATTCTAATTCCCCAAATATTGGGGAAAATCAGGGTGAGCTCTTGCACGATACTCCTGATTGCCCCTTGTTGGCCCAGAAGATCTTGGTTTAACGATCTTCTCAGTCTCCTGTACGATTATCCCAGGAATCTTTCTCACAGGTCAGATCTTCTGTCTCAAAGCGGCAGACTACATGCGGACCCAAAAATGTTCCACTTACACGTCTGGCCGTTATCAGGCAATCTTTGCAGAAGAAATGTTTTTCTGTCAGGGCTTCAACCCTCGTTGCTTCGGCAAGGAGAAAATCCACCAGAGCAGTCTATGATGCTCATTGGAAACTCTTCTCCAATTGGTGTTTTCGAGGGAAAATTAATCCCCTCAATCCCTCTGCTAGACGAATAGCGGATTTTCTCATTTATCTTTTTGATGATAAGAAACTTTCTCTTAGTTCCATCAAAGGATACAGATCTATGATTTCGCATACATTGGCTTTCACTAAGTCTTCACAAGTTTGTGCTGATCCAGCTATTTCAGAACTTGTTCGAGCTATGGAACTTAGTCGTCCTGTATCTCGTACACTTGCTCTTAAATGGGATTTAGCTTGTGTGCTTGGTTCCCTTATTAAGGCTCCCTATGAACCTCTTGATCAGGCTTCATTACAATTCCTAACATGGAAGACCGTTTTCCTTCTTACTATGGCTTCAGCCAAACGGAGAAGTGAAATTCATGCTCTTTCTATCGAGGATAGTCATCTTCGTTTTGACTCTTCTGATGGTTCTGTTACATTGTTGTGTCAGTCAGGATTCCTTGCTAAAAATCAACTCCCCTCAATGGCTTCCAAACATTTCAAAGTTCCAAGTCTATCTAGAACTTGTGGACATGAAGATGATGATAGACTCCTTTGCCCGGTCAGGGCTTTGAAGTTCTACCTTAAAAAGGTAAAGTCTATTCGAGGTTCTCGCAAGAGACTTTTCATTCCATTAAAAGGGGGGGGGCGATGTGTCTGCGGCTTCTATTTCTCGTTGGATAGCCTCGACTATAAGGAAAGCTTATTCTTCTCTTTCATCGAGGGATTTATCCCTGTTTAAGATAAGACCGCATGAATTAAGAGCTCTTTCGGCTTCGTGGGCTTATATTAATCAGACCCCACTATCTGAAGTGCTTCAAGCTGCTTTCTGGAGGAATCCGACCACCTTCTCCTCTTTTTATCTTCGTTCTCTTGAGTGCCAACAAGACAATTTGTATAAGTTGGGTCCTCTTGTAGTGGCTCAAACTGTAGTTTCTTCTATGGCGTAAGTACACTGGTGCCATCCGAGAATTAAGTACTATACTGTACTAACAAAGATTATAAGAGGACTTGATTCTACTATCTCTGGCTGTAAACCCTCTATATGGGTTTTGCTGTGATGGGAAAAAATATGCGAACCTTCCCGCCGCAGCTGCAAAATCAGCTAGAGATAACAGGTAACGTATTTATGATATTAAAACAAATTTTCTTAAGTAAAATTCATTTTAATTATTAAATACTTACCTGTTATCGGTAAGTCCCACCTCCCACCCCGCTCATCGCCTTTTTATGTTTGCGTAAAGGAAAGATGAGTTGTGGTTCTTGATTTCCTGTTAGGTTGCATTGTACTATGTTTAACCTGATTTGGATTCTTATAGAGGTGGACGATTCCCAGCGCTTGAATATTTTCCGGATGAAATAACTCCCTTGGAAAGGGGTAAGCTAGAGATAACAGGTAAGTATTTAATAATTAAAATGAATTTTACTTAAGAAAATTTGTATTTGGCATGCATGTGTATCTCATGAAGCTGCACATTTTGAGTGGTGAAAGGTCAAGGTCAAGGTCATCCTTCAAGGTAAGAGGTCAAATATATGTGGCCAAAATCACTCATTTTATGAATACTTTTGCAATATTTAAGATAGCAACTTGATATTTGGCATGAATGTGTATCTCATGGAGCTGCACATTTTGAGTGGTGAAAGGTCAAGGTCATCCTTCAAGGTCAGAGGTCAAATATATGTGGCCCAAATCGCTTATTTTATAAATACTTTTGCAATATTTAAGATAGCAACTTGATATTTGGCATGCATGTGTATCTCATAGAGCTGCACATTTTGAGTGGTGAAAGGTCAAGGTCATCCTTCACAAGGTCAAGGTCATCCTTTAAGGTCAAACATCATATAGGTAGAGCTGCAACGATTCGATCCGATTCATCGAAAATCGATTCGAAATGCTTCGATTCGATTACGATACCAAACCTACCAAATTCGATTCGATTCTTTAAAATATATACATATATACATAAATACGTAAAGAACGCTGTATTCTGACTATTGATACGGGAAGGTGAAGGTTTTATGTTTACCTGTAATTAGGACCCGCGCAATTGGTTGCTTATTACTTTAGTCATCCAATCAATAAGCGCGTTAAGGTCTACTTTCGGAAAAAGCGTCAAAATGGCTGAACAAGTTGTTTCCGACAAATTGAAATTATCAGATGCGCCTAAGTGTGTCAGTATTTTGGGTTTGGTAGCCCTACCGATAAAGCAAAGTGTAAACTGTACTTCACGGATGTGGCGTACGCAAAGTCCGGCTTAACCACTAATCTAATGCAACATGTCAAACAAAAACATAACGTTGATTTAGCAAGACTAAGAGGTCGCACAAGTGCAACTTCTGAAGTCGCGAGCCAGAAAAGTAGTTCTATTTCTGTTGGAATTTTGTTAAGTTTATCAGAGAATGTGATTTGTCCTACAGGTAACAGGTGCTGCTGTCATGTCACAATGGCAGACATGCTTATTGCGGTTTTGGGTAAAAGTATTATGTGATAGTACTACCATTCAACTGATTCCAGATACGTTCTTATGATTATATATTTATTTTTTATATTATTGTGTAATTCACACAATCTTCTAGTCAGAAGTTTTTATATTAAAATTCCTAATTTGCTTTTCTTTTTTATGTGTTTTATTGAAATCACATTTGAACAGAAATGTTAATTTTGAGGCATAAGAGTGAATATATGATAAAACTAGGTTTAAAGATGAATCGAATCGAAAAAATCGGTATCGGAGTGTCTGAAATCGAAATCGAATCGAATCGAGCTGTTGGTGAATCGTTGCAGCTCTACATATAGGGGGACATTGTGTTTCACAAACACATCTTGTTTGAGGGGAAAAAAATCGCGCAAAACGCCGGATTTTGGGGAAAATAAGGAAAGTCTTTATAATCATTTTAACATATTTTACTGTTTTTAAAACAAATTCAAGGCAACTGATAATTTAATTATGCAATATTTTTATATTTACTACACTGGATCAGGTTAACTTGTATATTTTAAAAAATTGGGGGGGGATTTGGGATTTTTTTTTTTTCAATTGGGAAAAAAACAACCAGATTTGCATTGGGAATATGGACCAATTTCGGAGCCCTGGCATAGGGCAGTAAAGGCCTGCAATGCCTTAGGTTGTATTATGTAATCCACTTCAGATGGCTTCTTTAAACTTAATAAATATAAATACAAAAAGGTTATTAATTATCAAAATCTATGTAAAAGTGAAGACTTTTGTGAACCTTGAGAGGTTGTAGGGTAATCATCTTCCCACAATAACCAATATCACACCCCAGTCATGAATACAAAGCAAATGTACAGCTAACCAATATCACACCCCAGTCATGAATACAAAGCAAATGTACAGCTAACCAATATCACACCCCAGTCATGAATACAAAGCAAACGTACAGCTAACCAATATCACACCCCAGTCATGAATACAAAGCAAATGTACAGCTAACCAATATCACACCCCAGTCATGAATACAAAGCAAATGTACAGCTAACCAATATCACACCCCAGTCATGAATACAAAGCAAATGTACAGCTAACCAATATCACACCCCAGTCATGAATACAAAGCAAATGTACAGCTAACCAATATCACACCCCAGTCATGAATACAAAGCAGATGTACAGCTTGTGTTCACTTCCTTACAGGCCATATGTTTGACGTCATGCCCAATAGAGACAAGTTACTCCATCGCAAGGAACGGTGGCGAAGCCGGTGGAAACGGGGATAAAACTGAGGAGAAAAAGACCAAGTCAAACCCTCAGAAGAAAGCAGTCCCAGAAGAAGGTTAGTTTTAATGTTTTAAATTTTGAGTTATGCCATTGTCAATCTGAGTTCCATTCAGAATTGCTTTTCTCACAGAATTGTGAATAGCTCTTAGCCCTTCCATTTTTGCGGGGGAGTATTTTAACATATTACAAAAAAAATATTCGTCGTTTCTTGTGTCAGCTTGATCAATTTATAATAAAGGATAGAAAACTATTTTTTAAAGTTGGTGCTGAAACTGAAAATATAATGCTGATAAGGCATATATGTAAATATGAATTAATGTATTTAGTGATTGTGTAGAAGCCTATACACACTTGTAACGGAACCTATATTCAGCTTCTCTTGTATATACAAGTAGTGATAAAATCCTTGTAAATATTGGGGAGTCATAGTGAGAGACAATTTTATCTCCAGTTTATCAAAGATTGTCAAGTTGTGATTTGTAGTCCTTACTTAGTCAATCATCTCTATGATTTAAACAGTATTTTTATGCCCCCGGTAGGGTGGCATATAGCAGTTGAACTGTCCGTCAGTCAGTATGTCAGTCTGTCCGTCCGTCCGAAAAAACTTTAACTGTGACCATAACTTTTTAAATATTAAAGATAGCACCTTGATATTTGGCATGCATGTGTATCTCATAGAACTGCACATTTTGAGTGGTAAAATTTCAAGGTGAACATCATCCTTCAAGGTCTACGGTCGAAAAAACAAAGTCAAGGGAAGTAATAAGCTTTAAATGGACATAGTTATCTGACCTGCCCAGGTATATATTTTTGTTAAATAAATCAAAGCGGAGCAGTAGGCGGCATTGTGTTTCTGACAAACACATTGTGGTAAAAGGTTAAGGTCATTCTTTGCGGTCTACGGTAAAAATACAGATTTAAGGGAAGTAATTAGCTTTTAAAAGGGAGAAAATTATTCAATATTGAACATAGCCACTTTATATATTTGGCATGCATGTGTATCTCATGGAGTTTCACATTTTGAGTGGTGAATCTACAGTCACAGTAGTGGCTTTTAATTATTTGCTTCTAAAAATAGAGATTTGTTACAGACAATTATTTTCAAGGCAATAATTTATATAATTATAAATCTCATATTATATATTTCCTTACCAAGAATTGAAGTTCTTTTCACAGTTACTGTACAGATTTATTATTTTGATTTTTTATAACCCAAATGATTGATTTTTAAAGTTTTTTATTAAAATGATATAATTCTAATTTCTTTGATTTTCATTACATACCTGTGGACTTACCGGTATGTCCATAGATACATGATCTGGCTTTGATCTCCTTTAAACCACAGGCCTTGATTGTCAGTGATGTCTGACATGGTCATAATTGACTGTGAGACCCTCCCCACCCCACCCCCCACCCCGTTGGATTGGACAAAATTCAAGGGAAGTAATAACCTTTAAAGGGAGATGATTTCTATACCTGCCAAATTATCAATAGAAATCCTATTTCAATGCGGCCCAGTAGGGGGCATTGTGTTTCTGACAAACACATCTCTTGCTTTAAACAAAAATTGTTTTTAAACAAAATATACACAATCCTTTAGACTGATATTTTAAATCTACATACTTAAGCGTTTAAAAAATGTGAAATGGAGATTAAAGGTAAAGGTTACAGGGGCATATCAATTATTTTTTCAACCATCACATTTATTAACGACATGACTGCAGCTTTTGTCATACATTCTTTACAGAACAGAACAATACTAATTCCTTGGTATTTTAAATAAGTGCATCTCTTATTAAATAAAAGTTTTTTCTGATTTCTACTTTAATTTTAATAAGTAGCTCTACATTTATAATTTAGTTTCTACTGTCCACTTTATTTTTCAACTGTTCAAGTAATGGAAACTGTTGTGTTTAATTCAGCGATGCCAGACCTGATTCGTCTGGTCCATGGCAATCCCATGGGCATTAAGAACCTGGTCAAGGAGTTCTTCCATTACTGGAACAAGAAGACCAATCCTGACCAGAACACCAACCTAGACTCCTCTAAACACATGGACGTAAGCATGGAAGTGGACGAAAAGTCGGACCAGGCCTTGAATGACAGTAAACTGGATCAGCCAGAGTTCTCTACAGTGTGTATATCAAAAAGACAGCTGGATATTAAGATTCCAGCTTTAGCTGTGCGGGAGAAACGGCCTGACCACAAGAAGGTGTGCTGGTACGTGCATGCAGACGTGCTGAAGCAGTACGGGATGGAGGGCCTGAAGCTGCCGAACTCCTGGGAGTACGTGTGTGTGAAGGAACCCAAGTGGGCCCAGGACAAGACTAACACTCCTAAAGCTGAGGACTCAGGCTCTGGGGCAAACACCAAACTGAGTTCAGTTCCCAAGATTGTACAGTTTGCTCAGCCGATGTCGCTTGCTCAGATTCAGGCCATGTGTCCAGCACCTGTGAAAGAGGCTCACACCAAGGTTGAAGCCAAGATTGAAGTCATGGAATTGAGTGCCAAGACGGACGCCAGTGAAACCACCCCAGGGAAAGCTGCAGTGCCACCTGATCAGAAAAGTATCAAGGACATGTTTTCTCCTCTTAGTAAGAAATCAATTACCTGTGGGAAACCTTCAGGCTTAGTCAAAGCAGCAACCAACTTGTCTAGCCCTAAGGAGAAGCCCTCTGCTGTAAGTACAGCTTCAACCCCAGCTCAGGAGGTGATTAGTAAGAATGTTACCCTGTTGAAACCCACAACTTCTGACTGCAAGTCTGGGGCCTCATCCCCCATGCCCAATATTCTGCTGTCAATGTTGTCTTCACCTGAGTTAATGAAAGCCTCTCTTAAAGAAGCAGAGAGCAAAACAGAGAGTAGATCAAAGGCCAAAGAAGAACCAATGGATATAGACATTATTGTTCTCGACTGAACTGTTCTGGCTTTTGGAACAACATTAAGTTGGGAAACAGTATATTATGGTCATGTTTTACTGTGATGATACCTTTAAAAAATGAATTTTGTTTTGCAAATATGATTTTGGAAACTGTTTTCTGCCATAAGTGGATGAGTTTATAGGTGTGTATATCATTTATATTTTAATTAAGAATAAAACAAATAATGCATGTTGTTAAAACGATGTTGAGACAAAATACCTATTTATTATTAACCAGGTTTTCCAAAGGAAAAAACAGGTTATTAGATTGGCGAATGTCGGCTGGCGGGCGGGCGGAACAAGCTTGTCCAGGCCATAATTTTGTTGTTCATTGTGAGATTTTAAAATCATTTGGCACATTTGTTCACCATCATGGGACGGTGTGTCGCACAAAAGAATCACGTCAATATCTCCAATGTCAAGGTCGCCACAACAAAAAATAGATTTATTTTGAAACAAACTTACAAAAGGGGTTAATTTTGTTTGTTCATTTCAAAAGTTCAGTTTGAGTTGTCTCCCTTTATCAGATTATTTGTTCACAATGAAAACCTGGTTTTGTGACAATTTTGTCCCTTTTTGAAATAATACTGTAGTTTTACATGTAACAATGTTATTTGATAGCGTTTATCTACTGGTGTTTATGTGATGACTAATTTGACAATATGATGTTGAAACAGAAGATGTACGCGTTGTTACAATTTTCACACTAGTTATGTATTATACGCAAGGTAACTAATAAAATTAACCTTATAATATGGTTTATTACAAACTGTTTATTACGTTATGTTTTATTCCCATAGTTGCTCATGACAGGCAAGGCATATGTCCATCACATAAAAGTTGAGATCTTACTTTGAACCATCACATCTCAAAATATATCCATAATACAGATGTAAAAACTGTAGCATCATTAAAAATGTAATTTTAATAAGTTTACCCTGTAGAGACTCGTGTTCCGTGGAGAAGGTCATTCTATTACTATTTAAAACTTATAATAATAAGCGTTCATGACAACGGGCTCCTCGCGTATTCTTATGCGCACATGCAAGTACATTGTATTCAAACACGCACGTTTGCGTCTAACCTGTGCAAGAAACCCATGGCTGCCATTGTGTTGAAAAATGGAAGCCGAAGACCCTAGAATTGAAGTCCACGAATTGTTTGAGCTTGGAATCCAGCGAATATTAACCATGTAACACTACATTGCATCAATGTCAGACATCATATGGAATATGCACACATTTTGACCTTGATATAATCTCAAACTTCTGATAAAGTTGATGTGATTGCACGTAAACTGCATCAATCGCTTCCATAACCTGAATGTTGCACGTAAGGAATGCATTTTAAAACGCTCTCTCGATTCATTATATGTGCGTTTTATTTTACGTAATAATATCTTTAATATTCAAAAGTATTTCCGTAGCATAATGGTTGTTAGTGAACCTTAGATCTTTTCTGCTTCAGTTTTTAGTGCTGATGCATCATCACCGAACTCGGACTTGATTACTTCAGACAAATAATAACAATCTACGCAAGATTTTCTCGAGCAAGCGTAGCGTTCTTTAAAAAAAAGATCCAAGTGCTTATAGGTATTCCAGCATTTTACATTGACCATATTAATGGGCAAATTATTTCATTAACTTCGAAGCAATTTAATTGGTTATAGCTTCTAGGGCTTAATTCGTGAACTAGACAAAGGTTAAACGATATGTTTTCTAAAAAATGACACACGCAAGTTAATAACATTTGACATGTAAAAAAGGCAACAGTTATATTTAAAAAAACAACACTTCAATCCCTCCATAACAATCGCGAAAGTGTTTGTTATAGGGGTATTCCACTACGACCCGATTCCCCACGATTTGTCCCGATTTCCAATATTTCGAGGTCGGGGATATTCGTAGCCCAATCGGCGAAGGTCCTAACTAATTTGTAGCTAGTCGTGGGTCGGTCGTAAGTGATTCCTGCAACTCGTGAGTTCCTGGAAAATCGTGACCAGATTTTAAACGTGTTTAAAATTTTGCCAGGACCTCCAAGACTGATTTTAATCGCAGTTGCTTCGTAACAACGTCGTAGTGCGTTCTTGGGCGTCGTAATGGTATCGTAGGTAATTCGTGACTCAATCGGGAAATTGGTGATCACGTGATCTGTCTGCGAATCAGCTACGACTTTGTCAAGACTCGCGAGTTCACCCCGCGTGAGTTGTGAACCCGCTGAGATTCTCGCGATTTAGTTACGAAACTGTCACGACTTTTGGAGAATGGGTGTGGTATATAAACAGAGCTTCTCGGGTTTTCAGTCATTCCTTTGTTAGGGCTTTGTATGAATAACAGGGAATTTGTTAATAATCAAAAATAGCAAGAAAAGGCAAGGGCAGGGGGAAGATAAGTAAGAATACAATCGAAGAGTACTACAGCTGCTCTTCGTCGAACTTCCAATTTTGATTTGGTGCCAAAAAAAGGAACGGAGGCCATGTACACAGAAGAACGTAGGTCACATTGTTAATAATGATCAATATCAATAGATATTGGCGCCTAATTCATGGGTGCGTTCGGAGAGGTCCTAGCTTAGTGGTAACCAATCTGCAACGTTCGTAGTACAGTCGCAGTAGATTCTTACACATCGTAATGAAGTCGCGACCCTATTCGCGAGACTTTAACCGAACCCCACGATTCGAAGTAACTCAATCGTACCAGTGCCTTAACTGAATAGTAGACCGTCACGAGTCTTCCCGCTTCAATTAATGTGATAAATCGTAGCGAATCGTGGGCTTGTTTTCGTAGTGAAAATTACACTACTCAATTGCATGGCGCTGCTTTACATAATAAATTCTACCTATAAGTCTATGCAAAAGTTTACCAATAAATAGGAAGTAATTTTGTAAATGTTCAGTTGCACGTGCTTTCCAAGTTCTTCACTAGTAATGTGGTAACAAATTACTTCTTGTCACACAGGTGGTTAGCGTGCGGCTATGATATTAATTAGTGAAAACATCATTTTGAATGATAAATAATTATATTATAATGAAAAATAAAATTAACTGGAAAAAAAATCACTATCAAATATATATATATATATACATGTATATATATATATAAATATAACAAGGTATCCAACTCAAAATCACCCGAGAACGGAGTGCATCGCTTTGAACAGCCATTACTTCATATGGTATAATTATAATGTGATAATTTATCATTCAAAATGATGTTTTCACTAATTAACATCATAGCCACACGCTTACCACCTGTGTCCTGTCATTATTAAAGTTGTGTATGATATCTACAAGTTTTATATGATAGTTCTGTGAATTATCGTTATACAATATGACTCAAACTTCAAATGGTGTGTATTTTAAACCTATTCATTTATACTCGGTTCGAAAAAGTTTTAAAATAGAAAAAGTCCGTTTCGTGGGTAGAATCAATGCTTGGTGTCTGTTGGAACGCTCCCACAGTTCCTGTACCCATCAATAATAAGACTGAAAACTTTGTTACAGCAAGAACATCCCTTCATTGCCCCTTTTGTAGTTGATTTCATTGCTTGTAGTGTCTGATTTGTTTAATAAGTACAATTAAGTAAATTTTTCATAAAATATTTCGTATTATTTATAAAGTTATTAAATAAAACCCCTTAATTTCGACTTCCTTTCAGTGTTTTTGCACTAGTTTCGATGAGAATTTCGCAAACACAAACTGTATAGGCATCAAATATCATTTTACAATAAAAGAGCAACTGGATTTTAAGAAAACATTGTTTTTATTAGGTGGGCGAATAATTAATACAGTTTCAAGCATTTTCTATGTAAATATAGGGGTGTTTTTAAAGTGACAGATCCCGATTACATTTGTAAGATTTGCATTAAAAAGAAGTAATACTATAATTGATGTCAGCTGTTAAACATTATTTCTGCAAAGTTTCAGTAAAATCGATCTCATAAAACACTTGTACGGCGGCAAAAAGCTCCATTTCCGGCAGAAAATGGGTCGCGAACCAGTTGAGAGCCAATTGAATAGCGCTTTTTTAAGCGATCCGAACTTACCCATACGCTTAAATGTATAATATTCACTGTGGTCGATACAATCCAAAAAGTTATTGAAATAAGCATTACAAGTAACCTATCATAAGAATTCTAAATTTATACAAGGAAATAACTAATTTTATTTATCCTGTGATTGTGTTGTACAATTATAAAGGCTGCTTAACGATTCAATCGTTATAATCACTTAACCAATAGATGTTATTCGATCTAAAATGTTTTCAAAGATTACGTTGCTTTTTAACTGAAAGACACTGAACATTATTACAAATAAAAAACATGTGAAGTATGCGAATGAAAAACAATATAAAGTCAAACAAACATTGTACTTGTTCCTTGTGCTAAAAGTTTACTAAAATACCATCCAACTTTGAACGGTAAATTATTTACGAAAAATGAAATAAATTCAGGAAAATGGTCTTTGTATAATAATTATGTCTTTTTGTCTTGCTTGGAGGCAGAAAACAGATGGTATTTATTTCCGCCTTTAAAACTTCCATTATTTCATGTCGCTGGTGTTTCACTAGTTTTGTCTGCCAGATCTGTTAATTCGAATCAAATAAATCACACAACTACAAATAAATCACACCAGTAATTATTTATTTAAATGTTAATGTTTTGAATTAAGGGATATTGTATAACAATTATAAAAGCGAAAAAGGCTGAATATTTGTTTTTGCCTTCATAGAAATTGGAATCCGTTTGTATTCGATCCTGAAAATGTTTAGAACATCGCTAGCCATCGGCATATAGTTTTTAGCACAAAGTCTGACCTCAACTAAAATAACTAAATATATAATTTTATATAAAAATATTGTGAACTTTCAACTTAACGTAAGATATAGGTACACAGATACAATGCACGAAGCTGTATCCGTCATTTTGGAGTGAATAACATTTCTATAATCACATTTCGATTCTGGAAGAACATGAATTTATACCAACATGCTTCACATTCAAAGAAAGGGGCACCCAAACTACCGATTTCATATTTTAAACAGTTTTTTTTTGCTCGGAAGCCGTGTTGACATACTTTTTGTAATTTCGATAAAAGACACATATTCTACATAATTATAAAAGTAAGGTAAGACTTCGTGCAACGGTTTGTCATATTATAGTAAATTATCGAAAAATGTTTCTTCCAGAAATCTCATGTAGAAATTATTTTATTCCTCTTAATAAGAGTACAAGTTATTACGCAGAGATACGAGAATATTGTGGGTAGGGCTACATTCAGGAATATTTGTGTGGTTAAATTATCGACCATGAGATCGATATTTATTAAAATAGTATCACTGTTTGATATTATTGCTCAATTTAATTTAAGTTTAATAAGAGAAATTTCCGCATTTGTTAAAATGGTGTTCGCACAAAAAAGTAGAAAACTCCCCATCTTTTCTTCATTTTGTGCAGGTTCTTTTATACGAAACATATGGATGAAACATTTGGGACCGTAAACATGTTGGCGACGTGCTTACAACAGTGCAAAGAATTTATTTATTTTTATTTACAACTTTTGCCGCGAGGACACGACAACAGTATGTGTAAGGCAACGTGATATGTTTCTAAGTGAAATGTGGCACACGTTTTGCATCGAATTTGCTGGCAGTCTTTATATAAATTCAATATCATCACAAACTTCAACTATTGTCCAATCGGCACTTTTGAAACAAGGCGAATACTGAAAAACTCGAAAAGGTTCAGTATAGAGCCTTGCGAATAGTCTATGACTATGACTCTCCATATTCAGTCCTGCTAGATAAGGCAAAGTTGTCTACCCTTAATCTCAGCAGATTAAGGACAATTGCAACAGAGACATACACAATGATCAATTGTATCTCGCCTGAATATATCAGAGATCTTGTTAAAACCAAGTCATCATCTTATAATGATAGGTTATTAGACGTTTCACTGTACACTACGGAGATATATTTGGACGAGCACACAGTTTGACGTCATATTGGACGAGCCGTTAGGCTAAAATTGCCGCGCTAAAATTCGAATGGAAAACAAGTCTATTTTATGGTCTTCTAAAAATTCATAAAAGTAAAATCATTCAGGATGCAATTAAACATAGCAATTCAGAATATATAGAGTTAATGGATCCAGACGATTTAAACTTTCGCCCAATAGTCGCTGGAACTAACAGTGAAACAAGTCGTTTAAGTTCTTTATTGGATATCTTGTTAAAACCGTTTGTAAAATATGTCAATAGCAATATAACAAATAACATAGATTTCCTAAAACATATACCTTCACAAGTTCCAGAGTCAAGTACATTAGTATCATTTGATGTAATTAATTTATATTCTAATATACCGCATACTCTTGGTTTAGAAGCTATTGATTATTAGCTTCAAAAATATCCCGAGTCGGTTAATAAAAGGTTTTCGCAACGGTTTATAAAAGAAGGAATAAAAAATAATACTTGAAAATAATAACTTCAATTTTGATGATAAGTACTACAACCAATCTAAATGGGACTGCAATGGGTACTAAATTCGCGCCAACATACGCTACATTGGTAGTGGGATTTTTAGAACAAAAACTATATGCAAGAATTGGATCAATTTATAATGATGAATTTCTTTCTTTTATAAAAACATTTTGGAAAAGATTTCTAGACGATTGCTTTATTTTCTGGACAAAATTTCCCTATGAACTTCAAAACTTTTATACTATTTTAAACAACTTACATTCGGATATCAAGTTTACAATGCAAACAAGCACACTCGAGTTACCATTTCTTGATATATTGATTATAAAAACAATACTGAAATTAATACTGATATATATTACAAAGAAACTGATTCTAAACAATATCTTAATTTTACCTCGTGTCATAATAAACACACAAAGATAAATATTCCTTTCACCTTAGCGAAACGGATCTGCACCATAGTTTCGAATGATAAACTTAAACTAAAACGTTTAAATGAACTTAAGCATTCCCTTATTCAAAGAAAATATCCACAATCTATTATAAATACAGGTATTAAAAATGCACTTTCCATCCCTAAACATGAATTACTTTCAAAATCAACACAAAAAGACAAGAGTAATATAATTCCATTTATTTCAACACAAAATCCAAAAAATAAAGAACTGTTTGGCGTATTAAAAAACAACATTGACATTTTACAAACAGACCCGGTTATGAATAAAATAATTTCAAATCAGAAGATAATAAAATGTAAGCGACAGCCACCTAATTTAAAACGTCTGTTAACCAAATCTTACTTTTCATCTCAAGAACCAAGAGTATCCAAATGTAATGACCCTAGATGCGCCCTGTGTGGTTATATTATTGAAGGGAATTCTTTTGATTTTAATGGCAAAATGTTCAAAATAAAAACTAATATGTCATGTGATATACTAAATGTGATTTATGTATTAGTATGCAATGGATGCAAACAATATTATATAGGCCAAACTGGCGATAAACTTAGAAATAGGCGATCTGTCCATGAACAACAAATGCGAGACCCCTCAACAAGACAGATGCCTTTGAGTAAACATTTAGATGAATGTTCACATAATGAACCAAAATTTAAAATATTTCCATTTTATAAGCTATTTTCGAACAATATTTCAGCTAGGTTAGCAAAAGAACAACATTTTATACATGTATTTAAACCCAAATTAAATTTCATTTAATATTTATTGACGTTATGACGTCATAATTGATATGACGTTATCTCCATGACATTTTGACGTTGTAATATATTGTATTATGCCCTGATGAGCTATGCGAAACGCGTTGGCTAAATCAATATATATTTAAAATCCCAGACACGTGTTTTTACTGTTATTATATATATATATATATATATATATATATATATATATATATATATATATATATATATATATATATATATATATATATATATATATATATATATATATACATATACTTAGCTGTTATTTATGTGCTTTAATATGCTTTTAAAAATGTATTTATGTGCTATACTTGCTTTAATATCTTAAATTTTAAACAGGTCTGCTATGCTTGTTTTAAGTGTTTAAATGTATATAATATATGTTTTAATGCTCAACCATGCAAGAAAACTTTAATGTAGCTTTAGGTATCTTAACATTTGTCTTATATGTATGTGTTTTAACACGCAAAATATTATGCTCTTAATGTACACTTCTACTTTATTTTGTGTTTTATGTGCTCAAACTATGTATTTGTACTCTATATGCTTATACTACATACTTAATCTTTCTTTTATCTCATTCAAACTTGTTATACTCTATACATCTGTTTGCTGGGAAATAGCTCATGAGCTAATGTTTATTGTTGTTCATATCCAACGTAAAATAAAGATTCTTGTATATGTATCTTGTACTTAAATAGAGATTCTTGTATCTTGTATCTTGCTGTATGTCATTTACCACTATATTAAGTATTATAAGTATGTGTACTCATTTTGATCTTGAAAGAAACTTATGCCAGAGCGTTTTACTGTCTAAAAATGAAGACCTACCCAAAGAAAATAGTACGAAAGGAATGAAACCATTGTTGACATTAGAACGATCTTAAGTTTTCCAATTGCCTATGTATCAAACACTTTAAAATGCATACGATAAACATGTTAGTACTGCCACATCGTCATGCAGTATTTAATGGTTCACGCATATATCCTTAATATGATGTTGAGTTAATATTAATGCTTAAAGCGATGAGAAAATACATTGAGCTTATTTTAAATTTCATATTCGAAGTATATAATGCGACAACGCATGTAAAGTGTTTGACGGATTTAAAGGGCAAATAGATATAACAAATGTGCAATTCAACAAGATCAACATGATCAAAATGAAACTGAAGCACGAAGCCTTGTAATTATTTAGTGCAGCATGTATTTAAGTCAGTATTTCGAGTCATAAGGGACATAATAAAATTCATAAATTGAAACAAATTAATTAAGGCGTTCAGTTAAGCGGTCAACTAAAAAAATGTTCTGCGTAGTAACTCAATGTTACAGTAGTTATCTACACACCTATTTGTTTACTAGAGTTGCGACACCTTAAGGGTTTCGCGGAATGGAAGGAGTGGGAGGATCAAATGAAATTGAAAACCAATTATTTCGAAAAAAAATTAGGTACGAACAAAAAATGGGTACGAAAGAAATGTGGGTAGGAACAAAAAATTTGGGTACGAAAACAAATTTGAATACAAAATAAACTAGTGTACGAAAAAAATTAGGATACGAACAACTATTTCGGTACGAAAAAATTGGGTACAAATAAAAATTTGGGAACGAACTAATTTGGGTACGAACAAAATTTGGGTACGAAAAAAATGGGTACAAAAAAATTGGGTTCGAACAATTTGTGTATGAAAACAAATTGGGTCCGAAAAAATGTGAGTAGGAAAAAAACGAATTTGGTTACGAAAACAAATTAGAGTACAAAAAATATAGGGAACGAAAAAAATTAGGGTACGAAAAACTATTTGGGTACGAAAAAAAGGGTACGAATAAAAATTTGGGTACGAAACAATTTGGGTACGAAACAATTTGGGTACGAAAAAAATAGGTCCACAAAAAATATGGGTACGAAAAAAATTGGGAACGAAAAAAACATTTGGGTACAAACAAATTGATTACGAAAAAAAATTGGGTACGCAAAAAATTGGGTACGAAAAAAAATTGGGTACGAAAAAAATGGGTAAGAAAAATATTTGGGTACGAAAAAAATTGGGTAAGAAAAACATTTGGCTACGAAAAACATTTGGGTACGAAAAAAATGTGTACGGAAATTTTTTGGGTACGAACACATTTGGGAACGAACACATTTAGGTACGAAAAACATTTGGGTAAGTAAAATAAATGGTTACGAAAAAAAAATTGGGTACGAAAATATTTGGGTACGAAAAGAAATTGGGTACGAAAAAATGTGTATGAAAAAAAATTGGGTACGAAATATTTTGGGTACGAAAACAAACATTTAAAATCAATTTTGAATTGTCTAGCGCATGAATTGTTTCCTGGGGGTGAATTGTCTTGGGGTTGCTATTAACGCTACATGTACTTCCGGCCAAGCCGCAATAAAAAAAAACACTTTTTCGTCATTTTATCAAAAACTAGATTTTTCCCAGAAATAAACATGTCAAATTTCAGCAAACGTGTTGGGCCAGTTTTCAAGACCCCCAAATCGCGGCTATAACCAGGAGCTTAACGAATTTTAGTCGCCATTATCATTCGTTCAATGAACGTCATAAATTGATGACGTCCAATACATCACTCATTCCATACATGTGCATATGTACGGTGGCATAGAGGCGACATTCACTCCTCTTTTTTTTAAATTGCACTCCTCTTTTCTATCTCGTGGCCACGAGTTAGCTAAGTCGGGATCTCGAGATCTCGAAATAGAAAAATGCACTCCTCTTTTTTCTACCTCGTGGCCACGACATAGTAAGCTATGTGGCCACGAGATAGAAAAAAGAGTAGTGCAAAACTAAATAAAAGAGGAGTGCACTTAAAAAAAGAGCGGTGCAGTAAAAAAAGGCAGGGTGCTTTAAATAAAAGAGAAGAGAATTTTTGCGATCTCGAGATCCCGAGTTAGTCAGCCAATCAAATTGTGCGTAACATGTGTAAATATTCTGTACGCATATTCTGGTTCCCAGCTTCTACTGTAAACAAATAGAAGTCTTACATTGGCGGAATCATGGTCGACGCGATGATAATGGTGAGTTAACCAAAAATTTAAAAATGTGGTTCGTCGGGGTATCATTCATTTTTCAATGGAAATGCATATATTTCATTCTGTAAACGTTCTTCCTTTTTTTCGAGTTCTTCCGCATATTAGAGTTAATGTTCCATAACCTGAGTATGTTTCGGACAAGTACACAGATAGTGTAATTTTAGATGTTTGAGTAAATTTGTAACATGCTGTATTTGTGATGTATTTTTGAGTAGTGTGACAAATATGAAAGCATTGCAGTGTGGTTATCTTTGATTAACAGTAGTAATGCATTTTTATAGATTCAGGCCTTTTTCCAGGTTCACCACAGTCAGAATTTTAGACCTGCTTTTCCCAGATTAGCAAAATGCTTCTAAATATCTTTTCTAAACTCCATTAAAAATGGTTCGTGATTTTCAAGACAAAGTTATCCATAATTCATAATTCAAATCATGAATCATATTTCAGATGGATCATTCTTGGTTCCAAGTAATTGAGAGTTGGTCTGGCCCAGATCACACATACAGGGCCTGTGCCCAAAAAACTCAAGTACCCCTTATAAACGAGGAAGCAAGAGGGCAATATCAACTCCCACAGGTAAAACACCTAAACATTAACACAAAAGGAGTAAACTGGGGTTTTTTTTACTTTCTAGTACTACTTTCTTTTCTATAATAATTCAATTGTAATTTTATAATTGTGAAATCTCTTCAACCAATTGTAAAATTTGTTGAAAACACAATATATCACTATAGTACCAACATTTGGTATATATCACTTATTAAGAACAAACATTTGGTATATATACTATGGATTTAATATTTGTTTAACATAGGCTTGCTTAATAGAACACTGTCTTGTTGTGTATACATTTTATTTTTGCCATTAATATTAAGTTCAAAGCATTAGGACATGGGCTAAAATTTTAATTCAAAGATCAAATAAATCACTCTTCATTCATATAAACTATTTTGGCACAAGCCCATCAATCCTTTTTTAAGCTTTGCCATTAAACACTCAAATTTTCATGTTTCATCACTGATCTATGATGAAAAACCAGACACAACAAATGGTCCAACGAAGAGAAATCCTTTCTAAAAGAAAACAGTCAGAAATTACGAAAAGATGGCGAGTCAGAAAACAGTTTCTGGAACAACTGTGCAATTGCCATGAACAACATGTTTGGTGGAAAAAACAGAACAGATACATAATGATCCTTAAACAGTGAGCACATTAGTATATTTTCCTTATTTTGCTGGCAGAGCACTCAATTTTATATTCAGGTATGATACAATGTCATATGAACCATGCTTATTAAATTGAATTTAGAAAACAGTAATTACCATATCTCATAAGCTGTACATATGAACACAACAGAAACAGTGGGAGATGATAAATGTAGTAAAGGGGTGGGTGATTTTACAAAATAAAAAATCTAAAACGGCTATCAATCAGATATTTTGTTTTTGTAAAATATATGACTTATTTTTAGTCAATTTAAACAAACAATTTTTTTGAAATGACTACTAATAATGTATAAAACACTTTTTAAGAAGTCTATGATATAGAAACATAGATTATTTATGTTTGCCAAAATAACATAATATTGTCATTTCTTTAAAAGAAAAAAACAGATTTATCAAGCAATATTATCATATATCATTATTTCTGTTTTTGTTGTTGTTTTTTGGTTTTGTTTTTTGCTTCAATCAGGTTCCAGCTCTCCAAGAGAAGTAGCAGGGCATATATTGTCTTCTCCATTGAGAGGAAGTATCGTTGTAGAACTTTTAAATGAAATTGAATATGCAGCAAAAGAATGCTACAACAAGGACAGTGTTTTAGCCCAAAAGGATTTCTGTGACCTGGCTGAATTTAAATGGCATGAACTCATAAATGAACTATTAGAGCATCAGCCACTGCTAGCTGATGTTCTCTTGGCTTTGTCTCTACAAACCTCTAAGAGAGGGAATATAAAATCTGTTCAGATACTAATACTGGTCATATCTACTGTGTTTGGAATGTTGATCAATACAGGATACCAGGAGTTGTCGTTACAACTCGTTAGTACAAAAGATAATCGCAATGACTTTAGCTAATGAACAAACATGACAAAAATTACATTTTGTTTCAACTGTGTTTCTTTTTCTCTTCAAATGTTATGTTAAAGCCCAAACGCACGAAATATGAACTTAACACCTTGTGTATAAAATGGAATTTTGTAAAGTGTGCAATTTATATTTAATCATTTTATGAGTAACTCAAGAGAAAATTTCATTAAAGAGTTGCCAAACTCAGCTGTGAATGAATGTTTGTTTTATAAAATATTCAATGTATGTATTTTAAATATATCTTTATATGTTTTAAATATTTCACAATATCTAAATACACATACAGTTAAAAACATACCAGGTATTTAAAAAATCTTTATTAGCCAGAAATTAGCAATATGCATGTATAGTTTCTTGCAAGTTGTTAAAAAAAACAGTATTAAACATTAAATTGTGTACTATTTTCTTAACCTCAAGTTTGTGAAATTGGGCATTTGAATGTTTATGTTACTTTTCATGACACATGTTTTGTTTTGAAATTAAATAAATCTTTTGGAACATCTATTTAATAGCGCTGACCCAGGCTCTTAAGGTCCTTGATGATTTAGCTCACCTGAGCTCAGATGAGCTCATAGGATCGATGAATGTCTGTTGTCCGTCCTTTTTCTTTTAACTCCCCTTTGGTGTTTTTTCTGCTCATAGATCGAGAAACTTGGTCAGGATGATTGTTTGGAGGAATTGTAGGTCAAGTTCAAAGATGGGTCATCAGGGGTCAAAACCTAGGTCACTATGCCATTGACAAATATTGGCTACCTGTACCTAGGTGAGCGATATAGGGCCCTTTTGTTTTAATTCTACCCTTAACACATTCAGGAATAAGTTAACAAATCTTGCATAAAAAAATATTCTTATTTCTTATCCATTTCGTTTAAATTTTTGAATAATTGTAGTTCTATATATAATTAGAACAGCATTTAAATGTCATTAATATACCTTACGTAAAAATGTAATAAATTTGATGTCAAAAGTGAATTTCCCTGCCGGATTCTCAGGGTTTGTAATACTTAACTAATAAATCATTTTTAACCTTATACAGAAGCAAAAAAAATTGGTCCTGTCAATTTCATGGTCAGTCAGGAATCTCCAAACAATAAAAATTTTAAAGGTGCCTTTTCACAGATTTTGACATGTATTGAAGCTTGTCATTAAATGCTTTATATTGATAAATTTAAACATTGGACCTAAAAATCTCCAGTAAAAAACAACAAGAATACAATTTAAAAAAGGAAAAAACATGTAAGCCTCAACTGGACTCGAACCACTGACCCCTGGAGTCCTGGAGTAAAAAGTCTCCCGCATAGACCGCTCGTCCATCCATGCTCATGCTATGAGCGGATGTATTTTTTAATGATATAAGCAATCCTCTTAGTTTCCCAAACTATAACGACAACAACAGAACTTTCCAAATTATTCAATCGTTTCGCTTTTTTAAGTCATCAAAAGATGCATAAAATGAACATTTTAGAGCATGGTAAATGTTCAGTATTACTATTTCCTCACAAATATCATTGCTAAAATGAAAATTTGCGAATATGAAACATTTTGTTTTAAATTTGTTCAATTTACCAAAACGTGAAAAGGCCCCTTTAAGGTCAGCCTTAGAAAAGATAAATTGCTCTGCTACACAGCAGATGTCATAAATAAGAAATAAAAAAATGTACCTTGTGACTGTTAGTTTGTTGATATTTGTTTATACTTTGGTTATGTTTATTTGTTATTTATGCTTAAAGTATTATAGAACTTCAAAAACCAAACACACTGAATGAGTTAAAGCTGAAAGTTATTGCTTCAATCTTGTTTTAATAATACTTACATTTAATGACAATCACCTTTTGACCAAATTGTAGAGAAAAACCAATGGAATTTTTCTAAAATAAGGCAAAACCAAGTATAAGATTTTTCATTGGCTAATTCATTCTACAATTTTCTGAAATGTGATGTTTCTATGAGCCTTTAAACTAATTGTTCCTATAGTAAGTTGAGCGCACCGACGTGAAACAGGTGTAAATTATGAATTATTCACTATCTACATTTGTATGTAATGTATCCTTATACAATTTCACTTAATAGAATGCCTTTCAGGTAAATGGAAATATATGAAGTATTACTTAAATGTGTTTGGTTAAGCTTTTCAAACCCATTTTAATTGATTCATTAAGGTAATATTTTTAAAAATATCAAATGAATTATAGACAAAAATGTTTGATCATTGTAGGTGTATGACAGACTTCAACCTTTGGGTGTCACTCTGAGCCATTCAGGCATGTTGTATACAATGGATCAGATATCGGGACATTTTAATACTGAATTAATTGATTCCATTGACAGTGGAAAGAAATTCAGACTTGTTGGGGACAACATTAACTTTCATTTAGGTCTAAGCACTGTCCCAACAAGAACTGTCAGAGGACAGCGAGCTCAACTATTCAAATGCTTGACAGTATAACGTAAGCCATCATGGGGTAATATTCAAATTATTCAATAAGGTCAAGGTCATAGGTCAGGTATATTTTCCACAATCTATTGAACATTTGTAAAGACATAAAACAAACTAATAAGATTTTATTTAAAGTTTGATTGCAAAAGCTTGGGTGGGAAGTTTGGACGGTCCTTCAACAATAAAGTAAATAAATATATTTATATATTTTTTAACCATGTTTCAAAGAAAAAAATATTCTTTTTTTTTGGGTTGGGTGGGGGTTTAGAGGGGGTATAATGTGGGGTGTGGTCATTTATTAGATGATCTTTCAAAAATAAAAAGTGGGCGGGGCAGGGATTCTGGGTTGGGGCATGGGGTATTGTTTGGGTGGAATCCATTGTGGTATTCAGTTAAGTGTTGTTTTGTCAAAGTATAAATAAAATCTGATCATAAATAAAGATGTAATGGCAATTTAACTAAAATTTACTCTTGACCTTCAAAGTCAAGGTCATTCAAAGGTCAAGGTCAAATTGAACTTGGCAGGTACAGTACCCTCATGATAGTAAGAAAATATTTGAAGTTTGAAAGCAATAGCTTTGATACTTTAGAAGTCAAGTGGATCTAAACACAAAATTTAACAAAATATTCAGTTACTAAGATAAAAAAGGGCCATAATTCTTATAATATGCTTCATACAGTTGTCTGCTCTTGTTTATAGATTGGGGTCATATTGGTAAAGAAGTTTGCAAAATATGAAAGCAATATGTTAAGGGACATTGAAAATATTTGAGTTGGTACGCAAACTTTAACATAGATTTATCAATAATATGCATATGTTAAGTGAAAAATGCCATAATTCTTACAAAATGCTTGATAGAGTTGTCTGCTCTTGTTTATAGGTTGAAGTCATGGTGGTAAAGAAGTATGCAAAATATGAAAGCAATATGTCAAGGGACATTGAACATATTTGGGGTGGTACGCAAACTTTAACATAGATTTATCAATAATATGCATATTCTTAGTGGAAAAAGGGCCATAATTATTACAAAATGCTTGATATAGTTGTCTGCTCTTGTTTATAGGTTGGGGTCATGTTGGAAAAGAAGTATGCAAAATATGAAAGCAATATGTCAAGGGACATTGAAAATATTTGGGGTAGTACGCAAACTTTAACATAGATTTATCAATAATATGCATATTCTAAGTGGAAAAGGGCCATAATTATTACAAAATGCTTGATAGAGTTGTCTGCTCTTGTTTATAGGTTGGGGTCATGTTGGTAAAGAAGTATGTAAAATATTAAAGCAAAATGTCAAGGGAGATTGAAAATATTTGGGGACGTACGAAAACTTTTTCTTAGATTTATCAATAATATGCATATTCTAAGTGAAAAAGGGCCATAATTATAACAAAATGCTTGATAGAGTTGTCTTCTCTTGTTTATAGGTTGGGGTCATGTTGGTAAAGAAGTATGCAAAATATGAAAGCAATATGTCAAGGGACATTGAAATATTTGGGGTGGTACGCAAACCTTAACATAGATTTATCAATAATATGCATATTCTAGGTGGAAAAAGGGCCATAATTATTTTTTTTAAATGCTTGATAGAGTTGTCAGCTCTTGTTTATAGTTTGGGGTCATGAAAGCAATATGTCAAGGGACATTGAAAATATTTGGGGTGGTACGCAAACTTTAACATTTGCACGCTAACGGGAACGCCGACGCCGGGGTGAGTAGGATAGCTCCACTATATATATGTCATATATAATAGTCGAGCTAAAAATCCGGTAAAGAAGATTAACACGGAAGAACTGCACACATGGATTTCTCAGAACCAAATTAAGTGTTATTATGAAATTGGACGTTAAAAAATAGGGTTACATTATTATGCTTAATAGTTCTGAACTCTTAATTCAAATTACATAGAATATTTGAATTTTAAAAGCATTGTTATAGAAAATGAATTTTTATAACTAAACTGTTTCCCATAAGGCCAACCAATCTTTTTGTATAGGCACTTTCTTTAAATCTGTCAAAAGTCAATTATTTATTAGTAAGTTCTTTTTAAGGTAGATTTGATCATTTTTCAACCAAAATAAGCCAAGCAGCACAGTTAAGAACAGAACAGAAAAAAACTTTATTAGGTAACTTATACTACATGGTATATCGTTACAAACAAATGTTAATTTATAAACATTATCACGCAACTCCCATACCATTCTCACACATTTTCACCCATACCCACTTTCCTCAGAAACACAAAAACATACACACACACTCACAATAACATATGCATTAATTCAACATAGAATATACATTTTCATCAAACATAAATGATAAATAAATCAATCCAATCAAATATATTTAAGATATTTAAAATATTCGAAGATAGGCTTTCCTAAAACGATGTGAAATTCAATTAATCAAGGAATCTTGTAATAATAATATGTATGCTTTTAGTAAGGTGACAGTTTACTAAAATCATATTCTATCCCCAGTTCATTATTACACAAATCACAACAAATTGAAAACTGTACGACTTCCTTAGTTTCAAAACCAAAATACTGGTTAACTTAAGTTCTTCGGCAGATAGTTGAGTTTCCACAATAGTCCTTCATTTCTCTGGTCATATGTGCAGATGCAATGACTGATTTGTTAAAGAAGAGAATGGCCAGGGCATCAACATGGCTTCTTCCTGCTCTGCCGATCTCTTTTATGTAAGCTGCAAATATAATGTGTGTATATAAATATGTATATATATGTATATAAATATGTATATATATGAAGATGTTCAAGATATTCATTGGTTTACAATTGTACATTTTGCTAAAAATATTAGGAAAATTGTTTCTAGTTTTAGGACAACTTTGTTAATAGGTAATAAACAGCTCCAGAAAAAATAGGATTATTTGTGTCATGTTTGAGCTGAGAACACAGATTAGAACTTAAAGCACAAAATAAAATTGTATAAGCTCAGGTCAGTTTGTTTGCATCAGCAGATCAAAACTTCATTATCTATTATCTTGTTTGTGCTCAATGCTCAATTCTGTGCTCATTGCTCAAACTGCAAATAGTTTTGTTGACTTTTATATCTTATAGTCGAGCTTAATTATGCTTACATTATGACCAATGTTGTTTAATTCTGTGTTCGAAATCAGAGATGTAGATAACAACGTCTCTGTCGCAATGCATCTGTAACTGACTGGCTGTTGATAACCTGGAAAAAAAAGAAGAAAGCAGTGTAGTGTCAGGGCTAGTTTAAATAATTAGACCTTGGTTACACAGGATTATCATCCCACAAAGGAAAATTACAAGCATCTGGATTTAAGCTCGCTTGGTAGGCATGCTAGAATAATGGTCATCACAGGTTTTAGTCCTGCATGTGTCATAATCTCTTTCTCTAGTGTACTATGACTATGTTAATTGCTTAGCAGTTGAATTAAAAAAAATATTAAATTACCGATTATTTACAATAATAATTATTTAACTCAGCTCTCTCAGCCATCATAGCAAAAATTGCAAGTACAATAGGACAACGTAAATAGTTCTATTAGAATGAGCAGTGGCTTGTAAAATTTATTATATAGTTGTTTGTTATAAATGAGCATTGATAAAACAATCAAATTAAATGGATGTACAAATACATTGTCGATTTTTTAACAGAATAAATTGTATTATGTTAGCCAAAATGTACATATCATTGGTAAAAGTAAGGATTTTGACGGTACTATTAATCCATATAATTAATATTATCCGAAATTACATTTTCCATTTATTTATCCGAAAACTATTCAACTTATGAAGAATGAAAAATCTATCGTTCCGTGAAAATGAGTCATACAATTGAAATACTTAATTAATATGATTAAAGGTGCTACCTTATTTACGGGCAAAAGCTTTTAAAGTTTTTTTGATAACCATGTATTTTTAATAAATATATGGACATGATTGTGTTCAAAATATTATAACTGTTGCAATAATTAAGTAATGCATAAAAAAAATCAATCTAAAAACGAGTTACATGTTCCAAGCTTAAAGATCTAGCATCTTATTTTTTTTTTCTAGCCACAGGAATTTATAGCTGGTTAAGTGTCTGTGGTATAGTTGATGGGGTGTCTGCTAACTGGCTTAGTCACTGGGAGGTCTCTGTATTGATCCCTTAAGTGGGAGCATTCTTTAGATAACCCTAAAGACATACTATGGCGTACCATTTGGGTTGAAAGTCAAGAAGACCTACAAGGTAAAAAAGAGAAATGTACGTCGAAGAACAATAATTGTACGTCGACATAAATATAAAATACACTTCGAAGTATATATTTGTACGTCAAAGTACAATTTGTACTTCGACATACATGTTTGTACTTCGACGTACACATTTTCTGAACAGCCAATCAAAACACTGGTCTCTTGAGCCGCTTTTCCTTCAGGTTTATTCATAATAAATGTTTAAAATCATATTGAGAATATTTATTGATCATGCGGGGCGGAGTATCACGACCGTCCAGCGCATTACTGTGTAGAAAATTCCCAACGGTAACCAAACAGTTACCAAACATTAATGGGATTAATAATGTATAATTACCTCCCCGTTGGTCGTATTTTGTGTTAACCATAACTTGCATAAGTCAGAGGTTAATTTCGCCACGCCAGGTCAATAAATACGCACAATATCTATGAGTTAGCGGTCGATAGTCGCATCATTTGGTATAAATTATAATAATAATAATGTTTAATAAATACGCACAATATCTATGAGTAAGCGGTCGATAGTCGCATAATTTGGTATAAATAATAATAATACTAATGTTCAATGTCAAATATCTCTAAAAGCAACAGATGTAAGGTGTCTTCTGATTGGCTAACACTCAAGGGTCGGTGAAAATTGTACGTCGAAGTACATTTCTCGTTCTACCTAGTAGGTCTCGTAGACTTAAGACGTCATGGTACGTCATATAGACACTAAGTACAGGTCCTACCCAGGAAACAGTTTGTCTCATCAAATGTCTCAATTCAACTTGACAGCTTGCTAAAGCAGTTGCATTTAGCATACAGTACACTGATTTAACATAATCAAAATCATGTGATGTGTCAAATCAATTTTGATTGACAAATTTGACAGGATTTTTTTTAATCCAATAAGTTTAAGACTGCCAAATAACACACACTACGTATTGAAAGCCATACCTGGAGCTTTCGTCTGTATACCACTGACTTCATCAGAAGAATGATTTCTACTGTTGGGAAACGTTAACACCGCTAATTGTCTTCTTATTTATTATCAATGATAATTATGTGTAACAGCATAACAACATACTTGTTTCGCAATTAAAATATTTAATAAATGCAGGTATCTTGCAAGTTTCTAATTTTTATTCGCAAACTATTGTTGAATAGTTTAAATTTTGTCGCCACTAAAAAACTAGCCATTTTTTAGAAATTCTAAAATCTCAGTCTTAACTGCAAACACTTAGCTCTATAGTTACAATTTGATGCAAATATAAGAATGCATCATGTTATATCATCCATATTTTTTATTTAAACATTCAAATAACACATAACACAGTACATATATAAAAAGATATGTGGTATTGTGTGGAGATAAAAAACACTTCACATGATTTATTTGCACATAAAATAATAGTTACAAAACAACTAATACTAAAACACTGTCATCAACCTACAGTACAAGAATATTTACGTATATGAAATAACAAAGTGGTGTTATTGTATTACCTTTTACAAAATTAACATTGCTGGTTTTGTACTAGCCATTAAACATGTATCATGGATTAACAAGTAAGAACCAAATGATTAATTACACAATAGAACGGAAATCATATTAATTGCATTATGCATTTACTAAACAAGCTATTTGCTACTGTTTAGAATTACACTATCTTACTAAAAATGATCACAACAGGTACTTAGTGCTTTTACATACTTGTGGTAAGTTTTGTATTAATTGCTAGTTTGACATTTATTGGCAGACACTTGTCGATATACAGACAAAATTTGCATGGGAACTTTCATCTTTTTTCATCATAATTGCCTTCAAATTGTTAATTTAGCAACCCTTTGACATTGTTTGCACATCTGATCTTATTATACCATAGCTGATTTTTGTTTATAGATAGACATATATAGACTTTTCAAAGTTCTATAAAAGTTCACACATGTTCCATCCAAGTAAACCAACAGAATCAATAAAGATCACCACAGATAATAACTGTGTGTATAGCTTGGAAATTTTGATAGTTCAGGAATCCCTCCTTTGTTGATTTCTGTAAACCAAAACTGTCAGTTTTGCTGGATAGAATGGCTTGTATGATTCCCAGCTCTTGCCTTGGAAGAACAGCTTCTTAAAACGGAAAACCAACAAATATCTTAAAATTTGATCAATAATGCAGACAATTTATAAATGTCTTGTTTTTTGTTGATTTCGAATCTGGAAGATTTTTTACGTAAGATTGTGGTACGAAAATCCAACAGTATCGGATTTTGTGGTTTTAGGCCTAAACTAATTATAGTACTATGTAACCTTTCGGGATATCGGTTAAGTGCGAGCAGACGAGGTGTAAATACGTTAAAAATTAAAGCTAAACGACTAAAAAGTTAGATCGGAATATCTTAAAATTTTGTAAATAAATGTGTTTCTGATGGATAACAACGACAACTTACCAGAATATTACTCATGATCACACGTAAAACTTCTTTCTGTGAGCGACTGGAAAATGCGTCACAAATTCTGACAAATAAACAGTAAGGTGTCGTTATTGAAATACCGCGAGAATACTGGAAGAATAGAGATGCCAACTATAAGGTTTAAAACAAATAATTTTGTAACAAGCGTTTGTGATTTGTCAGGATAATAATAACAATAAGATATTGAAAAGATCAAAGCAAATAAATTCGACAGAAATCTGAGATTCGGCAATATATTAAAGACGGGTTATGTTCACCTAAATTGTGTTTGGTAAAGACTGTCACTGTATGTAGTGAACCAGTCTTCGGCTTATACCCACTGAAAATGAGTATTCAGGGGAGATAATTGAGTAATGACTTAATTCTGGAACGGTTGCGAAGAAAAACAAATAATGCGAGAATATTTAGTGCAATTCGCAACACAATTATGATGTCATTGATATAATTTTTCCTGAGGTATGTATATACATGTGATTAAGCATATGTCAAAGTGTTTGATTTGTTCAAGGTCATAAATAGCATCGCGAAAATATATGTCGCGTGGCAATTTTTTTGAGACGCATCCCTATATGGTATTCTTATGTAATTTTATGGTCTAAATTTCCATATGTATGAACGGTCAACGCCCGCTTCGCGAGCTTTTGCCCGTATAATACTGATCAAGAGATAAATAATTTGCACAACGAACCACCTTTTAAAATTTGCAAGTTGACTTACTATTGCCATCGCCTCCGCTATAACTTCGTCTGTACCTGCTGAATCTTTGTATACAAAGGGCAGGTAATCCAAACTAAACGTTAAATTGACATGACAAACAATTTGATTGGCTGAGCTAAGTCGGGATCTCGAGATAGCGAAAATTCTCTACTCTTTTGTTTAATGCACTCTGCCTTTTTTTACTTCACCGCTCTTTTTTTAATTGTGCGCCGCTTTTATTTAGTTTTGCATTCTTCCTTTTTCTATCTCGTGGCCACGACATAGCTAACTCGTGGCCACGAGATAGAAAAAAAGAGGAGAGCAATTTAAAACAAGAGAAGCACCGCTCTTTTTTAATTGTATCCCTCTTTTATTTAGTTTTGCACTCCTCTTTTTCTAGAAAAAAGAGGAGAGCAATTTTAAAAAAAGAGAAGCGAATGTCACCTCTATGCCACCGTACATATGCCCTCTGTTAAGACAGCAAAGTTTGAAAATGTCTTTTGTTTGCATGTTTAAAAAGGCGAGTGTAGCTAGTAGAATTTAATATGCAAAACAAATCGTTCACTTCTGTTGTGGGAACAAAATACTTTTGATGTCTGTGTCGTTGTTGATTAAAACTAGTTTTATTGCATTTTATATTAAAAGAACATTTCCAAAATTTCAGGCGCGATCATACTCAAGAGAGCATTTTCAAATAGCCCAAATTTAGTGAATGTTAGCCAGGTATGATAATCGAAACGTAACACTTTATAACTTATTCTTATGCTTAATGCGTTTCAAGGATGTATTAAAACGGTCTCGGGACCGGTGAATGGTGGTCGTGGCCGAATATGCGAGCTGAACTTGCTATAACTTTGGTACATTGCATTGAACTGTATATTATAATTGTGGTTTATTCTCGCGATTCTTAACGAATGTAATGGGCGACTGGCAATACGATGACAAATAACGACGACGTTAAATTTAACAAATACTAAAATAGCAGAGGTTAGGTGACATATAGAAAACTGCCCAGTGGGCTTTGCGACCTAGAAAATTGCGGCATGCTGGGTGAATATAGTTTCAGACATTTGTAGATTACGTTGACCTATTTTCTTCATTATTCTATCTCGTCAAGTGAATAAATAATTGACGTTTGGTCAAACTTAGCCAGTACTATTAAATGAAGAAAAATTATGCGCTGGATAGTATTTCAAAATTGTTCAATGATATATCAGAATTAGTACACCTATTTATCTAGACCATTATATAAGTCTATTTATCTAGGTAGTATATTTTGTTTGCTATTTAACTAATAAACAAAATTTATCGAAATTGCTTTACATGTTTTGAAAAAGGCGAGTTGTTTTTGTAGGGGATGAAGAAAATGTGACGACAAGCTAAAATTCTTTGCGTCACATTAACTCTGTCTGAAACTGAATACCACCAAATTTCATAGGTAAGATCAAGTATCAAATAAATCTCGTACTGATTGTTGTATGTTTGTAGTCAAACTCAGTTTCTGTCATTCTTGCGGACAAAAACATATGAGTGACTATTGTGTTACATAAAAACGTCATGTATTTCAAATCGCAGGTGTTCTACTTATATAGCATGACATGTGGACAAGTACAGTAAAATATATATATGAGAAGTGTTCTGAGAAAACCGGGCTTAATACATTTGCGTAAAGTGTCATCTCAGATTAGCCTGTGCAGTCCGCACAGGCTAATGAGGGACGACACTTTCCGCCTAAACTTGATTTTCGATAAGAAGGGACTAACTTGAAACTAAAAATACCATAAAAGCGGAAAGTGTCGTCCCTGATTAGCCTGTGCGGACTGCACAGGCAAATCTGGGACGACATTTTACCCACATGCATTATGCCCGGTTTTCTCAGAACACGACTCATATATATAAATTTATAAAGAAATATTACCATCTTTCAGCTAATTGTGATACTTGATACAATGATGTATATTTGAACGATAATTATGTTTTTACAAGTATGTTATATGTTCTAATGCACATGTAACTTTCATGTTTGACTTGGTACCATTTAGACCGTTACACATATTTTTAATGATTTACTACTTTTAAGTATAAATGTGTGCTTAACTCATTCGGATTACAACTTCAACAAAGTAAGTTTTATCATACGAATAAAAATTGATACATTTTTGTGTAGTCTTTATTATTTGTGATATAAGAACAAAAACTGGTCAGCGCTCTTAAATGCATGTTTATCGTGAGCATATTGGTATTTTGTTTTAATTTAAACACACGCTACATATTGCGCTTGATATCATTTCGAATTATCGCGTACAACTACCATGCTAGTCGGTTAAATGATCGCACTTCAAGATCAAGCATTTATTTTTTCCATTTGAGTACTTCCCTTTACAAGGAATGTTATTAATATTATTATTATAAAATTGAGATGCATTTTTTCGCGTAGAAGTCATCGGCTGGTCGGTCAAATGTAAAAAGTACAATTAATGGTCGAAGGAGATAGTTTCGTGATATTAAAGTATAAGCAAATTAATTGGCATATACCATCGTATATAACCAAGGCTCATTAAACAGAAAAAATGCAAGTGTCAATGAAATGTATGTAACAACGCGGGTATGAATAAGACGTTTGTTATAATATATACGAATAAGGAAGGTAATTGACTTAATAATCAAGAGTCAGTGCACTATATAGCAAAGTAAAACATTTTTCATACTTAATTATATGTCTTTTTCCAAACAAAATTATGAGTAATTGATCGAATTTTTTCATAAAATATATATACTTGAAATCCAAACTACTCTAACGGAGACATTAAAAAGTCATTTCGTATATATCTCGTATATTATTTTATGTTACTTTTAGGAATTATGATCATTAAAGACAGACTCGCACACAATGCACATACTAATAGGTCAATATATTTTTTCCTGACATGCAGTGTGGTATTTTCTGGCATAACTTGCTTAGGGCATATGTACAATCTTTGAAATTCGTGTTACAAACATACTAAATACGTCGGGGTTAAATAAGGTTAAGTACAAACAAATTTAAGAGTTGATCCCGATCATCCTGTTTAGTGCATAATAATTCATGTTTAAAAATGTAATTGTGTTTGGTATATTACTTTACACTAGGGCTATTAATTCCAGATGATAATACAACACATCATGCTTGATTCATGCACACATCACTTCTATGTCAAGCACGTCGTTTCAAGCAAATGTCATGTCAATATTGAAATTTTATAAAACGAACAAGGTTTTCACCTTGGGATTATGTAACTTTCCTCCTGGTATTTATTTTCACCTTGTCTCAGACACGTTGTTTCAATATACATAATGAAAATGTTTACATGAAGGGAAGTGTTTGCAAAACCGATATTTCCATTTTCAGCTTCAACCGATTAATCCATCCGATACTGAAGATTTACATTTACGCCAGGTGCTTACAGTGCGTTTTGAAAGTAGCTTGTATTACTCATGATGTCCGATAAAGAAGGATTGAAACATTTTAACACACATTGTTTGTTTCAAACATATTTGTGACTATTCACCTATCACGTTTTTAAGAAAACTAAAGTTTCTACATGTTTTATCCGTACTGAATTCCAAAAGACGCACGATTGCAAGCCGGCGAACAAATAGTTAACGATTTACTGCGATATTTTGTGATTTTATGAAAATACTTTAATATAAAATGTTGCATGCAAGCGCCATAAATGGTAACGATTTGACTGTGAACATTAGAAATAGAATTATAACGTTATTATTGCTTTGCACACACACACACACCAGTTTTGAAGAGTAAGTTAATGCAAGTGTATATTCGTATTTGACAGAAGAAAACACATTCGCAAACATTGCATGCTCAATAACTGTTTCATTCATTTCATTAGCGAAAGATTCGGCTACGATACAACCTCGCCGCCCTAGTACTGTGTCGCAGGGGCAATCACCAGAATACCAATGGTAGAAGAAAAGGTAGCAATAAAGAAGATAAAGAACAGGATGCGGTCGACACATTGCGCCACGCGCCTCCATTCCTGGACCACCTCATAGTCTCGATCTTCCTTCTCGTGCTTTTCCAGAATCCTCTTCAGAGAGGTCAGTATCTCTTCGTTCGTTTTCGAAAGAATAGATTTCGCGCGGCGCTTCGATTTGTGGTTGTTGTCCTGCCTGCCCGGGACACCCAGTCGGTTGTTGGTCTGAGAGGAGATTATTTCTGACACTGCGTTTGGGAAAATGTTTACTCCTGTTACAGAACTGAATTCACTTGTCCGCGGGTCAAACTGATAGCAGTGTTGCGTTTGAGAAGGATATATCGAGCTTGTCACTTGATTCCAGTCAGAACCCTCCAATCGGGCAAAATCCACGTGGTTGCTGCGCTGTACATCGGAAGTATTGTCCATACGTTCTCTGTCTAGAGGTGACGCAAAATGCGAAGAATTATTTGAAAGATCGGTATCTGCTTGATTCATCGTTTCAATGTTTTCTAGTTTAGCCTCATTCTCGAGAGCCTGTTGAATGTTGTCAAGCGTAATCTTCAGCGACACATTTTTTATGAATCGTTCTTCGTTGTCGTAGTAACGCCCAGGGTCGTGTTTACTTTCCTGCAAGCAAAGGAACCGGGACATCCCGTTTAGCAGCAGTTTTTTTAGCCACCTCGGTACAGCCCTCTTGTTTGGACCTCTGTGGTGAAGGTTGAGGACGAACACGGTCATAATGACCGACATCGAGGTCAGGGCCATCACAATAGTGAGGTAGATACCTGGAAATTAGGTACAGATAAGCGGTAAGTAAGTGTACAAACGAAACATTCATGTGTATAAATTTTCAAACGTTGAGTATATTTACAAACAAAACCTAATTATTATTGTTCAGTTGATGGACAACTTACTGATCAGCGGAACGAACTCCGATGTTTCAGGGAGATTCTCAGCGACTGCCAACATAAATACGGAGAACGCCAATAGCACTGTTATACCTGTAAATAACGAGAGCGCCGATGGCGTTAAAAGCATAGGTGCAAGATACAGGGAAGAATGGCGTCACGTGGTATAATGTAGTTCGATATCGCCATCCGCGAACTTCTCAAATCAATAATTTCAAACAATTATCGACTATTTAAATAGATAATCTTTCCATTTACATCAGTGTTTGAAACGCTTATGAAAAATAATTACCCAAGCCTTTCAAAATTTAAGCACGGACAGATCTGTATCGAACTTTTCTTTTCACAAATGAAAATAGACGCTACCCTATTCGTCTGCGTCAAGAATTAGTCGTAAAACTTGTGGTAAGCGTTAGATGCAGACGTGCACAACAGATTGAGTTCTGAATACAGATTTCTGAATGCAGATTTTTATAGAAGCTCCTCACAGCAGTTACTTCCCTTGCTTCGCCCGGTCAGTAACTTCTAGTATAAGGGAGGCCACTGCGTAGGAGATTGAGATTTATAGTGCAGATAGAATTGTTTTACGAACGAAATTTGTTTTAGGTTATAAGAAGATTTTTTGACATAAAACGGTCTTAGAAAAATTCACTAAAAACGGTGTCAGCAATATTCTTGGAAGAAAACGTTAGAAAAACGTTTCCAAAAAAAAATTGTAAGAATGACCATATACTAAATTAAATAGATATTTCGTCAGATTTTTTATCAGGTAATGGGCAACCGATCGATGTGGATTTTCGAAATGTGGTATATACCATAAGCATAGGTGCGTAAACGCACCTATGCTAAAAAGTCATTAAGTGACAAGTCACTCACTCAATTCGTAGCGGCAGCAGTAGACTCTATACAGAAACATTAAGACATGCAAAACAATAATATTTCGACGTTTTCGTAATTGTACGTGTATGTAGAATATTTTATGGAATACACTGTTTTCGATATACAAGTATGATATAAATAATTACGAATTAATATTTCATGACACCTATGTTTTACGTCGGATGTATAACATTTTTACTTTGTCGCACTGAATTATAATACTATACTGTGCAATATGCTTGTAAATCAGGGTTTATTATTTAAGATTAAATGTGTTCACTTGTTTTAACAATCGAATACATACATGTCACATGATGAAAAGTTTAACCCATTTATGCCTAGCGTCTAGAAAAAAAGCCTTGGCAAACAGCGTAGACCCAGATGAGACGCCGCATGATGCGGCGTCTCATCAGGGTCTTCGGTGTTTGCTTAAAGGACTTTCTGTAAGAAATATTCTAAATATAGAAATGCATTTACTGGACATTCCTAATTTCGGAAATATATTGATCCAATTTAGAAGGATGGGAGAGTTAACTAGGCATAAATGGGTTAATAACAAGTTGAGAAGCGTTCACAATGTCGTTCAAAAGACACCAAGTCTCAGTTCTTTCAAAGTAACAGCATCGAAAGTGCCTATAAAAAAGCCTTCGACGTGTAATGCAATAAAATAAAAAACAAAAAACAAATGTGTCTTGTTCTGAGAAAATTGGGCTTAATGCTCGTGCGTGAAATGTCGTCCAAGATTATCCTGTGCAGTTCGCACAGGCTAATCAGGGACGACACTTTCCTCTTTTATGGTATTTTTAGATTCAAGGAAGTCCCTCCTTACCAAAAATCAAGTTTTGTCGGAAAGCATCGTCCCTGATTAGCCTGTGCGGACTGCACAGGCGAATCTGGGACGACACTTTACGCACATGCATTAAACCCAGTTTTCTCAGAACGCGACACAAATTAAGACTACAAATCACTGGTTTTCCAAAGCGCAAAGGCTCACCTAGGGCAATCTTCTCTCCGGAGTCAGGTGGCAGACAGAACACGAGCAGTGTGAGGGCGGACATCATGATGCACGGGAATATAACGTTGTACATGTAGTAGAGCGTACGACGCCGGATGTGGATGTAAAACTTGACGTCCGGGAACGGCTCCGGGCAGCACGCGTACGTCACGACGTTACGCTCTATACGTATGTTCAGCAGCTCCCATTCGCCGTTGTTCACGTAGTTGCTTAGATCGACCTTCTCGGTTCGATTGGTAATATCAACCTGCAGACAGAGGGAAACCTCGGTAAATTGTGAAAATATAATACCTCATCTATTTCACAGGTTATCACTTAAAAGTGTTCGAGTTTCGTACCTGGGTGTTTTAAGCAAACATCTGTGTTTTACATAATATTGGCTCAAAGTATTTTGTGTGGCTCTTACAAATAACTATTTTTTAACGAGCTCATGTTTTGATACGAAGCATTTATAGCCCAAGAGCGTTCGTCCTCATGTATACATATCCACGATAATGATGGCCATTGATATTCCGTAACTTAAAAATGATCTTACCAATAAGGTTATGCTTAAAGCAGAATTCACATTACTTTTTGCCTCATGTATTATTTTGTAAATAATAAAATTCGTCAGTTAAACGAAAACAAGTATTTATATTAATCAATTAACGAATTAAAGACCACTGAAAACGTTAATTTTATTTTACAATAGCTATGATAAATTGTTATATTGTCGCGAGTATGCCTGGACGTATATAATTGCGCAATTGCGCTTTGATCTAGCTAGGGATGCAAAACATCATCGCACGATCCGTTAATCAAACGCAGCGAAAATAAAGATGACTTTTCATAAAAAAGCAAGCCTCTTTGTCTAAGAAAGAGAATATTGACACACGCCAGAGTATCAGCGATTTCATTTGTCTCTTTTTTCTTATCATTTGAGTCATTTTGTAAAAATGAGGAAGTCAATTTTTTATCAAAACGATAAACGTCTTATTGTCAAGAAAAGTATTCTTTTTTTTTCAGAATGCCGTTTGACATTTTTTTGAAGATAATACATGTATGTATACTAATTGAGGATATAATTGTTCAAATTGCAGAAACACACAAATTTATTTCCATAATTTGTAACAAGTATATGGACTTAACCAAATTTGCTTGGGACGAAACAATTGTGTAGGTCCCAAGGACGGAGCGGGAATAACGAAAAGTACCAAGGCAGATAATGAGGTACACATTGTCAATACATAACAAATACATGTACAAATAAATATTAATGGCAACTCGTACATGTATGTTTTTATCGACCAAATGATATCAACCTGAAATCCATCGTAAGTCCAAGATCCGAACTTCATGTAGCACTCCTGCTCATCGAACGGAAAGTAAGTGACGTCAACTTTGCAAGAGCTCTGCAGTTTGGTCGGTATGGGCCAGAAGATGTTGCCGTCGTACTTGACCATGGCATTTGCAGGCATTAACCCGTCTGTGTACTCGGCGGCACTGTAAATGTGGTAAGTATTCAAATGAGACGCGTTCTGAGAAAACTGGACTTAATACAAAAGTGTCGTCCCAGATTAGCCTGTGCAGTCCGAACAGGCTAATCAGGGACGACACTTTCCGCTTTTATGACATTTTTCGTTTAAATGAAGTCTCTTCTTAGCAAAAATCCAATTTAGGCGGAAAGTGTCGTCCCTGATAAGCCTGTGCGAACTGCACAGGCTAATCTGGGACGACACTTTACGCACTGGCATTAACCCCAGTTTTCTCAGAACAATGCCCATTAATTGTAATGTACATGTAAGGGTTAGGCTTTTCAACTTATTACTAAATATACGGTTGCGTACATAGAAGATATGAAAACATACGATCAAATATAAATATTCGATATAGTTGCCACTAAAGTATCTTCCTTTCTTAGTACGGGACATGAGAAAATCGGCTGAGACGAAAGGGAGGTAAGTCATACAATCTGAGGCCATATAAACGTGAGCATTCCGGTAATTGAATTTCTCTCCCTGTAGTATTATGCAATATAGACGGTGACAGGTCTTCTAATATGCATGCTTTATTTTAACACAATTAAGATTCGATAGGCTGGCGAATAACAGCAATTGTTTAATGCTTACATACATTCAGAAAAATGAAGTAGTGATAGTTTGGTGTGTGAAGATTCACTTTGGTCTAAGAAGTTAATCGGCAAATCATTTTACCTGTTATGCAAATAGCATAATGTACATTTTGCAAATGGAGAACTAATATTGATAGTTTTTCAATCGAGTAAGTGTAAGTGTCTCTATAATATGTTCTTAAATAATAGCAAACACTGTATTGTATGTTGGCGATATGTCTGTATGTCTACTGGTTGTGTGTGTCTTACTTGTTATAGAGGACGATGTATGTCTACTTGTTTTGTGTGCCTTACTTGTTATAGAGGACAATGTCTGGGAGCCAGAGCTTGTTGCAGGGGATGCGTATGGTGGTGATGTTGGCAAACTGATCCGGGTCCCATCGCATAAACTCGTCTACCCATTCCTTCACAAAGAAAACGTAGAACTCAAAGTATATAATTATGTAATGATATTATATCATTGCGAAAACAATAGATTTCAAATAGCAATCTACACTAGATACTGCATGGAATATGCGCATGTAATGCGAATGTGTTACATCAAACAGCAAAATTAAAAAAATATAAACGGAATGACTACATAAAGAAAGTAGTTATACATTAATGGTTTACATAATTATTATCATATACTATACACAATGACTTAGTCATCTGATCATCAGCGATAGTCCAATTGTACCCACGATTGTGTAACTTAATATGAAACAATATAATTGCAATTTATGTTTTGTAAACATTTAGCTAAAAAAGATCATATTCTTACCTATTAAGTTTTAACTTATATCATACTGCATTCATCTTTCGTTTGCATACTTATACATTCATAATTTTATAGTTATAGCTTTAGTTGGCATTGTTATTTGTTAAGATGCATGTAATAGCTTGAGTTAGCATTGTTATTTTTTCAGATACATATCCCCACTTGCAAATATAAGAATAGCGAAACTTACGAAACATTTTAAGGAGAAAAAATATTGTTACAATTCATTTGTTTTTATAAATAGTATGTGGCCATTTGTATTTTAAATACAGGACACTACCAGACTTAGACAAGATTAAATAAAATAAAAATAAGTGTCAATTAACGATAACCTCACATCATTGTTATCCAAATTAAAATCAATCAAATTACGTAAAACAAATCAATTACTATGTGGTTTATTATTCACTAATTCAAAATAATTTCAACTTTGCAACGAGGCAATACAGAAAAAGCTGGTATAAGCTTAATCATTTTGTTGTTGACAATATACACTACTTTCACGCAAAAAGTCAAATAACCAAGGATGTAATTTTAAAGAAATAACACTTCTTCAGTGCTTATGGTTGTAACCATCCAATTATTTTGAGATGTTGCAAAATTTGACAAAGTAAGTGATAAACTTTAACAAATTGATTGACAGCGGAGTCCTTAGTTATAAAGTCAGGATGTAATAAAGTCTTACGTGTGGCAGCCATACAGTGATACAAATGTACTTGTGTTTGAAGCATTCTAGAACGGTCTCCAGTGAGAAAGAGACATTGGATATTTGACGGTAGTGCACGACATATTTATGTACTGTTTAGTATATATTTCAATGTTATACTAATTGAAAGTATCAAAATAAAACATTTCACAAGATATTTTTATTGGTATTTGTCATCATCTTTGTATATCCGTATTATGTGTTTTAAAGACTTCGTTCAAGCAAAAATCACACTCACACCACACATAACAGAAAAATCAACGCGTGTATGATCCTTCAGAAAATATTTCAAAAAGACGATGTTGAAATTTCAATGTCAAATACAAAACTATAAGATAGTAAGCAAAAGAAGGATCTGGGATTTTGAAATTAAGTGTTGTAATGTCCTCTGAGTACTCCCATTAACTCTTTGTCAAAACATTTTGATAGACGGCACACACCATCATGCGGTGTTTCTTCACATGCGATTCACCCTGTTTAAATTTTGATCGACTTAGGGATAATTAAGTGAAGTACAGTAGACTCTCTGTAAACCGGACGGTCTGGGGACCGGCCTGATCGTCCGGTTTTCAGAGAGTTCCGGTTTACTAAGAGTATGCATATTGCCGAAATATACATTGTATGCATTGTGTTTAAAATCATATAAGAATACATCAAACCATATACATTTACATGTACCATGTGATAACTGTACTCATGTAAGGTTTATGTTTAAAGTATTCTTCAAAAATGTGTTTTTATTCAATTAATAGCAAAAAACATTCCATACCGACTTGTTTTGATTAATCCCAAAGTCAGTGTGGTGCTTAATACATGTACATACGTGACATTTGTCATATAGGCGAGTGAGTCGTGTTCGAGTTCGCTATAAATAGCTCTGAATTAATTAAACCTCAAAAACAATTTTGACGAATAACAATTTGAGAAGACTTGTAGATTTAAGATTATTAATGCTGAAGATGCGTTTGAAATGAAGAAAAGGCAATGAATGCATTTGCAGACAGATGGATGGATATTTAACGGTCATATTTCTCACAGTTTTATCTGACAAACAAACAAACAACCATTTAAGCGTTAAAAACATGGCTATAAGATCTTTTAAACTACCCGAGAAGATCACAAGAAAGTGATCGCCGCAACGGCATGCATTAATTTTGTAATTAAATTGTTTATCATAAGGTTAATAAAACGATCGAGTCAATCACTTTTGGTGTTACCGCACGTCTATAATAGACATTCACAGTTTGTTTAACATTATTTAATCGGACTTCTTTAGCGCGGTAACGACTTGACACCTTTATGACATGTTTAATCAGATTATCGATGATTGCGCGAGTAAAATGTATGACACCGCACGCGCTGCGCTGACTAGGTAAAGTTATTTTCACGCCTCGGGCATCTTGAGAATTTGGACCGTCCGGTGTACTCAATGTATTTTACGTTGAAAATGACCAAATTCACGGAGATATCCGTTCGGTTTCCGGTTTTCTAGAGAGTTCGGTTTATTCAACATTTTTTAACAAAGAAATAGATGCAGAAAATACGGGATTCAGAGAGTCCGGTATTGGCCGAGTCTACTGTATTGAATTCGTTTGTATCATTATAATTACCTTTCATATTGAGCTAAAATTTGACTCTTCTTCACTAGAAGGGAGCTACTTTACGAAAGTGCTGTTATAACAGATTGTTTCTAATACACTTTATTGATATTCCAATTTATATTTAAGAAAGGTAAACTGTTAGAATGGTGATATAGCTTTCTCTTGCAAAGACGTTTTTCCTAAACAAGAATGTTATCACCAGAGCCTATAATATAGATCACTGTGTCGTCAGGTATATAATCTACTAATAGTCATATATAATACATATGTTAATGAAATCTCTTATCTATTTCATTATTTAAGTAGTAAGAAGGTTTTCAACGCGAACGCACCAAATTGTGTAATAATTTTGCCATTGTTGCTACGTTGCCAACAGCCATGGATGGATATGTCATCGTGTTAATTAATTCGATTCTGAATGACATAAAGCATGCGTCTTTGTTTTAAGACTAGTCATCCAATCGACCTTTTTCAAATGCCATGACCACAATTACTGGAAGCCGTTATCTTCATTAACAGTGGCGGCAACGGAAATAATCGCTTCCGGTCGTTCGGGAAGAAAAATGAATCACGACACACATACATTGCAATATCAATATGTTAGGATTCGTTGGTCAGTAGACAGGATATTGCGTGCTACGAGTAATGAGTTTGTAACTATCATCGTTCGATATAATAGTCTGGATGTTGAAGAGGCATTTCCAGATTCCATAAACAACATCTTTGTATCCTTCGTATTTAGAGTCAAATAATATTTGATTTTGTTATTGCTTGCCTTCGAATAAAGCTATCTAAGTCGACGCATACATCGTTATGTTTATGGTTTACAAGGAACACAAAGTAATATGTTAAACAAACATTTATGCACTATTTCAATTTCGTTTTTGTTGTACAATTAATTGGAATGTATCTTTTTATGTTTTGTTTCAAAAATAATTGGTTTGATTTATACTATGCCTCTTTTTTTTTGTAAATGATGTGAAATGATCATCAGGAATAGCTGTAGAAAAAACAAATACAGGTATGAATAAATACAAGTTTAACTTTAAAAAAAATCACCATGCTTTCCAAACCTGAAGTGTTAACAAAGTAACAAAGGAAATTGCCTGTAGTACATTATCGCTCATAAAAACCCCTTCAAACCGCCCCTATATTGTCCACAACATGGAGAACACTAACCTGATCGAGCCAGACGTTTGTTACCAGGACCTGGTCCTTCTCGTCCTGCGAAATGACACAAAACAAATATTATTTCACGGGAAATGCAGAATTTTGAGTCATTTTAACTACACACATTAGTTTTATTGATAACTTCCTGTTGGTGACGGAAAGTGAATTGTAGCACATGAGTTTATGTGATGTATAAAGCAATTGTTTATTATATGCGGCAAATCTGCGCATTTTGGTGCATATAGGGAATTTAAAAAAATACTTGTTTAGTTAGTATGCGTCCAATTAGAAACAAGTCAAAGGATAATAGTATTGTTTGAGATGCGGAGTTAGTGCTGTTGTTTTTCTCTCGTATATCTTATTGTAATTGATTGTTATTTTTTTTATAAAAGTAAAAACATGTATTGAAGTTGTTTTAAAAATGTAAATATCGATGTGCGGACAGACACATTAACGAATACATAACGGCTATTTTCAATATCGTCTTGTTTTAAGTTTTATATATCGGCCATATAAAAATACTCGACATGAAGTATCGATATCATTCGCACGACGAACGTGTGTTTTTGCCACATTAACGCGATCCCCTATATTAAATGAATAGCCTTAAAGGGGCTGTCAACCGCGATTGACGAAAAAAGAAAAGTTTTAAAAAACCGTATTTTTTACAATTATTTGTTTATATTGATAAAAATATCACGACTGGTATAATACATTACTTGAAAAAACGTTCATATTTTCAGTACATTCGGTAATAAAATTTCGCCATGTGAAATCGAAAGTATATCGCGAAAATAGGTAATATAACGATATACACACTATAAATAACGCAAGTAGATTGATCATTTTATATAAAAAATATATACAATACATTGCGCATGCATAATTTGCATTCCTGGGTTTACCACGTGACGATGATGATCAATCTACTTGCGTTATTTATAGTTCAATGGTAGTTAGTTACCTGGTAGACATACCCATTAAATTTTATTACCGAATATACTGAAAATATGAAAACATAACAACTTTTTTTTCAAGTAATGTAATATGCCAGTCGTGATATTTTAATCAATATAAACTAATAATTGTAAAAAAATACGATATTTTATAACTTTTCTTTTTTCGTCAATCGCGGTTGACAGTCCCTTTAAAATAAATGCGTTTGCTCACGTTTATGCCGTGCCGCAACAAAACCAAACTGCAGACCAACACAAAATCTTCAAACAGTTCATAAATATCATTGCGTGTCAATTCTTTGTCTCTACGATAGGGTTTCATTCTATTGTTACATAGAGCCTTTTCCTCTATTAACGATTCCATTTTAATGGGCAATAACCAATGCACGTAAAGCAATGCAATGAACTAAAATATATTTGCATGTATGTATAGAACAGATTTCTCCCTATGGTTCACAAGAAACATTATAATAAATATGTCTGCGCATTGAATCCGAAGAGGAGTAAAATTTTCAATATCTATAATGGTATTTCTAAAAAGCATTTATCGGTTCAGTTGCGCGTAATAGCTCTCCTGTTTCCTCGGATATTCAGCGAGTTTCACGAATACAAAAGGACCAAATCGGTTGCATACATTCTCAATAGCACTCTTTCAAATACACACAAACCCATGCTAGAATAAGCTGCAACCAATGTGGAAAGTGGACTTTGGTAAATCCTTAAATCCGCAATAAAAGAACATTGCCACGTGCTCATTGGTATGCATTGCAGTGGTTGCAATCTCGAATACGAGCCGGTTATTTTCGCCCCTGTTCCGGACGCCGCAATCAAGGGGTGGCAAAGATAAATCGCAATATTCACAGGGGAGACAGGTGACAGTTCATCAGTCCCACAATAATTAGCTATTGACAGATAGCCGCAAATTATAAATCCCGCGGGGTTCCACTGGAACTGGCAATAGCATACAATCAGTTCTATTGTTGGGTCCCAATCAGTCAGTCTTGACGTAAATGGGATTTGTCGTTTGTTAACCACAAGAAATGTGTTTGGCGTACTATTATTTAAAAACCTTTACTGAAATATATCATCTTTGAAAATAACCAACACGGTAACAATAGTATTTAATTCCATTTTAAACCAATAAATAATGGCCAAGTTATTGACGGAACCTCGTGGGTTATTATTTATTTATAAATACCATTTACAAGCTTTATAGCAGTTTCTATTGGCGTTTATGAAATCTAATATACAATACAATAGTAAATTGGCAATTCGAGCATTTTTTAAATAAAACGGTTAATAACAAATGGTTTGAAATAAAGCATCAACATGGTTGATTTACTTTTACAAAGCATTTCATATCATTTATTGTTCTACTTGTCATTATGGGTCATTGTGGAAATGTATTTTATTGATTACACACCATGTATGGTAGGTATGGTCCTAGATTGTTGAGTCAGTTAGTTAAGAATCCATTATCAGTCGATTAATCAGTATTTTGCGTAAGTCGAAATTTCGTTTATACCAATTTTCATTTATGATTCATATGAGCCGTACTTTGTGAAAACGGGGTTTAATGCATGTGCGTTAAGTTTCGTCCAATATAAGCAGGTGCAGTTCACGCAGGCTTATATGGGACGACACCTTCTGCTTTCCTGATAGTTTCTGTTTAAAGAAAATCTCTACTTAGCAATAATCCAGTTAAGGCGGAAAGTGTTGTCCCTGATAAGCCTGTGCGAACTGCACAGGCTAATCTGGTACGAAACTTTACGTACATGGATTAAACCCCCTTTTCACAGAGCTTTATAGAAAATATACCAAAGTTGAATATGTGTCACATATAATTGACTAGCATGCTTTAATTCAAGTAACATATACAATGACATGAATATGTGCGCTCACTTTTGTTTAATAATAAGACCTGTGCTAAACGGTACATTTGCTAATCTCTAGTAAAAGCAATACATGCAAAAGAAAAGCTGGATTTTCTGTCAAACTTACTTTTCTTAAATTGTTTAATGCATGCACAAAAAATGGTCAATCAACGACCTTATTGGAACACCACTTCCGCCGCAAAAGTATACTCTTGATTGGCATCTTTATGTGAAACAATAGACGAGACTAAAGAATTATATACTGGATTTTTGCCGAGAAGAGACTTACTTTAAACGAAAAATATGATTAGAGCGGAAAGTGTCGCCCCGGATGAGCCTGTGCGTACTGAGCAGGCTTATCTAGGACGACACTTTACGCACATGCATTAAACCCATTTCCTACAGAGCACGGCCCAATTATAGCTAAGTTGTACTTTATGCATCCTAAAGTTTTTTATTGTTAAAAGCTTAAGACAGGCCTTCACAGAAAACACAACTGAAAACGTGTTTAAGCATTAAGCCCTGTTCACAGAGCGCGGCCCAATAACATAAAGATTGTACACACTCTCATCCAGTTATTGCCTAAACAGACAACTTTTAATAACGACACTACTGAAATATTTTACTAAAACAAACTTTGGTCGATTTTTCAACAAGTGTCGACATTGTAAAATATTCAACATATCCATACCATATGACGATTTGTAATTGCTTAAGCACTTCTTATCAGCGAAATAAGAACAAAACACACATCGAATTACCTGATAAAATGGCACTTCGTGCCAATACAACAAACACTTTGTAATAAAAACAGAGTTTTTATAAAGCTATCAGCACCGAAACTCATGTCAAGTTGCGCATTTCATTAAAATTCAAGTTCGAACGAAAATATAAATCAGCTTATAGGTCAACACATACGACTGAAATAAAGTATTATACAATTACTTCACAAACCTGAGAAATTAAACCGGAGGGTGACTTATGTTCACTCGAGACTTTGTCAAATATTACGAACAGTAATACTTAAAAGCAATCATAAACTGCCATGCGTTGACACTGTTATCAAATAAATGCTTTCAATGCGCTAACCGATGGTTTCAATTCGGTTTTAATGGATCGGATAATGCATTCACCACTCTGTGTGTCAGTTAATATTAAATTATTATTCCATGACTATAAAAATTAACGTGGTGATACTTTCTGTGTTATTATCGCTCTTATGCATGTGCGTTAAGTTTCGTCCCAGATAAGCCTGTGCAGTCCGCACACCTTCCGCTTTTCTGATATTTTCTGTTGAATGAAAGTCTTCTCTTACCCCCCTTTTCACAGCTCCTCGTTCGCCGTTTAGCAAACAAAACCGTTGGAAATGAAGGGGCAGTCTGTTGTATAGTGTGTTTACGGTTTTCGCAATTATTTACGCGATACGAGGGTTCTTATCACTTTGAGATTTGTTTGATTCTTCTAAGTATTCAATAACGTTAAAGCTGCATACCATATCATCTTGGTTAAGGCACGGTCAAACCGACTAACGAATATGTAACGGAGAGAAAACGGACAAAATATGCAGATTTTGGTTATCCGGTGATGAAATTTACCTGCTCTGCCGCTCAAGACGCTCGCAATCGGTGTGTGAAGCGTAGAAAACACACAATGACCGCACAAGTACCGGTGATGTAACGGAAATAAACGTACGTTTAACGGATATTTACCGGATAATTAACGGTCGGCTTATGGATATTACCGTGCGAGTAACGGACTTTTACCGGATAAAACGGCAGTGTAGCGCATTAGTACCGGATAAAACGTTCTCCCAACATGAGAGAAACGGAAAAGAACTGAACATCAACGTACAAAAAAACGGTTATTTTATGTTATGCTTTATTTATATTATAAAGTATCATAATTTTATTTGCTTTGTTTTTAATGCATATGCTTGTTTGTTTCTTTATTATGAATGTTTATGTACACTTACGCCAAAAATAAAATAAATGAATAAATAAATCTTGGCCGGTCGAACACTTTTATTTTTTCTTTCCGATGAAAAATGAGTGTACATCCTCAGTATCATGTGGCAAAGCTCCAGGTTCTGGCAGGTCAAGTTCTCCGTTATCAGCTGCTGCCTTCAGGTCTGACTCGTTCCACAACTGTGCATCGGATGCAGCACCACGGCCCAGGCGAACTTGTAGTCATATTAACATATGCTTAACTGAAACCTGGACAAATAAAGATTCTACAATAGATTTAAAAGGCTACAGCAAACCAATTCATTCTTATAGACGATTGCAACACCGTAGAGCGAAGCGCTCAAGTGGTGGTATTATTATTTATATTAAAGATTCTATTCGTAAAGGTGTCATATTAGTAAAAAATGATATTGATTGCATTGTTTGGCTAAAATTAGATAAGCTGTTTTTTAATATTGAATTTGATGTATATCTATGTGTTGTATATATTGCACCAGAAAATTCCCCTGTTCATTCTTTGTATACCTATGATATTTTTGAAACGATTGAGTGTGATATTAATTTTTATCAAACTAAAGGTAAAGTGTTTTTAACGGGAGATACAAACTCGCGAACGGGACACAAAGCAGATTACATCGAAAATGACAGGTATATAAGCGATATTGATTTTGTTTCCGACCCAGATATTGAAACCCTAATCCCGCGTTCAAATTGTGACCCAGTTACGAATCGATTTGGCGACTACTTGTTAGACATATGCAAAGCAACCAATATTCGTATCGTGAATGGACGGTTACATAACGACTACAATTTAGGGAATATAACATGCTGTACACATAATGGTGAAAGCGCGGTAGACTATTTATTAACTGCGCGTACAAATTTCAGTGATATTTTAGATTTTACCGTTAACAATTTCACGGAATTCTCTAATCATGCGCCGCTAACATTTAATCTCCGCACGAATAACGCGGGTTTAACAAGTAATAGTAATCCGATTGTTTATTTTAAATGGAAACCAGAGAACAAATGCGATTTTGTGCGTGATGTATCGTGCGATGTACAGAATCTGGAACAAACTTTATTATCGCAAATTGATTCAAACGCTGACCCTGATATTTTAGTGGGAGAATTCTCAAAATATTTAAATTTAAAGGGGGGAAAATATTTTAAGCGCATTATAAAACCTGAAAATAACCGATTTTTATATGCTGATAAAAATAAACAAAAATGGTTTAATGAAGAGTGTAAAAACAAACAATCTCAGCTAACAAGAGCTTTATACGAGTACAATCTAAATAAAAATGAACGTACGCGAGAACAAATGATTTCTATGAAGAAGGATTACAAGTATGCATGTAGGAAAACAAAATTAAAATATAACAGTGACCAAAGCAAGCGAATGAATAATATGAGACGGAAATCACCTCGTGAATTTTGGAAACTGTTCAAGCGAAAACCTTCATCACAAATCTCAGACACGATACCGTTAAGCGAATTTAGTGATTATTTCAGTAAATTAGCCGACGAAAGCAGTGTAAATCAAAATTCTTTTGACGCCGAAACTTTCTTAAATGAATTTGACAATAGGCAAAACACACACCCGTCGTACCCCGAATTAGATAACCCCATATCGATAGAAGAAATAATAAAGGCAACAAAACGATTGAAACACAATAAAGCGCATGCGCAGGACAATATAATATATGAATATTTTACTGAAACAATACATGTGATTTCAAAGCCGCTTGAAATATTATTTAATTACATAATGGATAAAAAGTGTTTTCCACGCAGCTGGGCGTCCGGAGTTATCATACCAATACATAAACGTGGCGACATTACAGACCCAAATAACTATCGGGGAATTACGTTAATTAGTTGTTTTGCCAAACTGTTTACAAGTATACTTAATGAACGTCTTAAACAATGGGCGGAAACTAATGACATTTTAACGGATGCACAATTCGGCTTTAAACCAAACTGTAGCACAGTAGATGCAATATTTATTCTTAATGCCCTCATAGAAAGACAGTTGCAGAATAAAGAAAAACTATTTTGTTGCTATATTGACTACCGGAAAGCATATGACGTCATCAATCGCGGTCAATTATGGAGTAAAATGATTAATATGGGCATCGACGGTAAACTCTTGACCCTTATTCGATCCATGTACAATGAAGTCAAATTACAGGTTAAACACATGGGTTCACTGTCAGACATATTCAATAGTAACGTTGGTCTATTTCAGGGGGAGATAACCTCGCCCATATTGTTTTCACTCTTTATTAATGACATCGAATTAAGTCTGCAGAATGGAATAAACGCCGGCATGACATTAGAACAAATATCTATCTATCTCTTATTATTCGCAGACGACGCGGTTTTATTTTCTGAAACACAAGAGGGTCTTCAAGAGTCATTATACAATTTAGAAACCTACTGCGACAAATGGAATTTAACAGTTAACATTGAAAAAACAAAGGTCATGGTATTCCGAAAAGGGGGTTCAATCAGTAAAGCATTCAAATGGACTTATAAAGGTCAAGAACTAGAAATTGTGAATAATTTTAATTACCTTGGAATTGTGATGTCAAGTGGCGGATCGTTCGTGCCCGCAACAAATACACTTTATGGCAAAGCATTAAAAGCGATGCATTCTTTGTTCAACCTAACGAAAGATATGAACGTACCCATAAATATCATGTTTAATTTATTTGACGCATATGTTTCATCCATTTTAAACTATAACTGCGAAGTTTGGGGATCCATCAAAGCGGAAAATATTGAACGCGTTCACCGTAAATTTTGTAAAAGACTATTGAACGTAAAAATGTCAACAAATTCACTATCGCTATATGCCGAAGTTGGTCGATTTCCCTTGCATATCGACAGATATGTCAGGATGGTTAAATATTTTTTGAAATTACATACTGTGAAACAGGGAAATTGTATTCTTAAACAAGTTGTAGTTTTACAAAGATTAGAAATTGAACGTAAAAATAATGCTAACAATTGGTCATCGAAAATACGGGACATTCTTAACCAAACCGGTTTCACCGATGTATGGCTATTCCCCGAATCTGTTAACAATGATCACTTTATCCCGTTATTCAAAAACAGATTACGAGACCAGTATATTACCAACTGGGATGTCAGTGTGACGTCGTGTAGCTCAATGATCCTATATAAGGAACTCAAACCGGTTTTTGAAAGATCATCGTATCTTGATATTGTTGTCAACAAAAAACATAGGAACATTATTGCAAAATTACGTTTGTCCTCTCACAAATTATTCATAGAAACGGGCAGACACCAGAATATTGACAGAGATCAACGCAAATGTATATTATGTAACCTTAATGACATCGAGGATGAATTTCACTTTGTTCTTAAATGTCCTTATTATAATGATGTTAGGAATGCATTAATTCCGAACTATTATAGAATCCGGCCAAATATGTTCAAGTTTATTAAACTACTTAATAGCTCAAACAAAACTGTATTAAGAAAGCTAGCCATGTATTGTTTAACATGCTTTAAAATAAGAGAAAATGTCATATATATGTAGTGTTAAATACAAATACATTTTTACAAAAAAATAAGGTCAGAAATATGTAATTATACCTATATTTGTAAACCTATATGCATAAAATTGTGTGACCACTGTGTATTAAACCCATCCATGTACCATTCTCACGAAATATGTTCACGAACTATGTTTATTTCGTGTTTATTTAGATTATTTATTCTTTAAAATGATGTGTGTTTTTGTGTGTACTTCAACGCATGCTGTTATTTATATGTATGTTAATGACGATGAGCTTCACATGCTTAAGTCAAAAATAAACTATTCTGTTCTGTTCTGTTCTGTTCTATTAACCAGAGCTAGCAGGAAAACGGAGCAGTACTTATTGTAGTTAAAATACATAGACCCGGATCTTGGTGGACATTTGCAGGCAGTATGTTTGCCTTCAATAGCACCCAGCGCACGGGGAAAATTCCGGCTGTCACTGAAGCCGTCCGCTATTCGCGTCCAATCGGCAGCTGTTGTTGGCAACGGCATCCCCTCGTCAGCATACTCATCTATGACTGCTCTACACACCTGACGTGTAAAAGATAACAGTATGATAAGCTAGCGTGGATTATACGTGTATGACACAGTAGATAATCCATGATTTATTGCGAGTGGATGATTAGGTAAAACATATACTACTTGATAAACGGTGCATATAACTGTGTGCATTTCAAGATATGCGCACAAGACAGTACTAATGGTATTAGTACTGTAGTGCGCGCACTCATCTATTTGCCTTTTATCCTATACCAATAACTAAACATAATACAATTCATGCAAAATGATGATAGAAATAGACATTAAAATATACAAATATATTAAAATGGCTAACAGAAGCCTTTTACAATTAATTTTAGCACTATAGTAAATTAAGCGGTACTTACTTCTGGCACGAGAAGAGTAATTGTGTTGTGGGGTACCCTCCAGCCGAATCGCATATCACGGTACTTTGAACCAGACAAAATATGACGCAGCGCAATTGTTAGCTTCATCCCTGGTTAAATTGGAAGTCTGTAGTTGTTGCGCTGTTTCGTTATCCTTGGGTCCACTCGTGCGAGAATCTCATCGAACATCTCGGGTGGCATTTTCATTATGTTGATGAAAACGCGTTGGTCCTCTCGTCGTTGTTCGACCATAAGATGGTCATACAGACCGAACTGACGCCTCCACTCGGGGCCCAGCCAAGCCCTGATCCACCATCTGCGCTGCCTCCGTCTCCTTGCTCTCTTCTGAGCAAGACGATGCATGGCCAGATTAGCATCCAAAAGGTCAATCTGGGCCTGCACGAGGGTGGCTTGACACTCTTATTGAATGCGAGCACGACACTCCATTGCATATGTCCTTCTCATAAGGCGTACCAAAATGAAATGATACTTCGACTCACGGGTTAATTACGGTTAAATGAATGTCAACAGTTTTGTTCCGCCACACTCCTCGCACTTGTATATACGTCAACTGTCCGTTATTATCTGTTGAACATGCGTTAGGAACAGAACAACCGGACATTAACGGACATAAACCGGATACGTACAGGAGGTGTAACGCACGAATTCCGAACAAACCGTCAACTAACGTATGAAAACCGCACATCAAACGGAGATCTCTGAACGTTTTATCCGGCGGAAAATTTTGAACATGCTCAAAACTTCCAAACGGACGGAACGGATGTCACCGGACATCGCCGAACAAGGAGCTGATTCACCGGATATGAAACGGACATTAAACGGATAAGAACGGACACGAACGGATTAAATGATTTTATGTCCGTTTCTCGTCCGTTACTTCGGTGTGACATGGCCTTTAAGCATCGTAATACGGTATTGGTTAGCCTTTTTCACTTAGATACGTATTTTGACGCATGTGTAGTCCCTATGGAAGTTAAATTTAATTCAAAACCTTTCTTACTAGATTCAAGTTGAAAAGGCTTCATTCCCAACCCTTTGATACTGATGAGCAGCAAAAAGACTGCGAGTCACTCGCAGGCTATTCTGGTCTTATGCTGTTTGCACATAGCTATTTTCACTTTGCTTCTGAGAGGGAAAGGGTTAAACATCGTTCATTCATCCAAAAATTATGCGGAGTCATTTCATACTCTACTTGTTTGAAAGAGCTCTGGTGGAACACGGTTTATTCAATATTATAAATTCTAGTTTCAAACTTGTATCATCAGTTTTTTTAATGTAGACAATACATACTACAGTAACCAGCCCGTTAGAGTACCGACTTTCATGGTTGCTTTATTTTACCAGATATCCATTAGCAACGATTTCGGCAAAATTGATTTTAGCAGCATGTATTTGAAGGAAATTATTATTCTCTTACTAACGTTTAAATAAATTTGAGGTTGCAAACTGGTAAATAAAGAAATGATACAAACAGTTGCATATTTACCATGTCGAATATCTGTGTTAATGTTAGGCCCATCCGGATGACTACGGGAGTCGAGGCGTTGCGCACCGGCCTCACCGTCCTTTCATATCCCTGGAACAAATAGTTCATGAGACGTTGTTCATCAGGGACCCCTCGTTCATGGCTGGGAATGGCTGGTCCCACACGAGGGGCTGGCATCTGAGCGTAAGAAACCTTGGGAACGTCGTTCACCATCGGCTGGCCGTCTTTGGCAATTTTCAACTTAAAATCTTGGCTGGCGTCAACTGAAATTATACAAGAGAAACGAACCATTTTAGAGTGTCGCTCAATGAACAGACCGTCAGATGTAATACAGATAAAACCATTAAAGAAGCCATAACCATCGTTCGTTTAATGAATAGCCGTTTAATTACCGTTCCTTCCATTGGGAAATAGCAAAATGCTAGCGAATTTGATCATTCGTAGAAAAGAACCTTAGATTTTTCACATTGTCAGGACAAATGTTTGTCTATTTCTGTACGGTGCATTTAATTTGAAAACAGTGGCCAACTTTTGTCACAAACGTCATTTTATAACATTTCAATGCAGAATGACTCTTAACTTTCCATTTGTTATCAGTAAGGTTTGTTAATTGCTAAACTTTTCGTCATTTCAAATACACATATTCCCACTAGTATGTTAATTGGGATTCTTTCCCTCGAAATCTGTTTTTAACATATCGAGGGCACGGGAACAGCGTGGACTAAGCAAAATGTATGTCTTGAGGGCGAAACGTTGTACGCAACCAACATTATATGTGTTATACTACAATTATATTGAATATAAATCTTGTGCTCTTGAAACTCATATAAAAATGATGCCACTAGTGTTTTAGCCTAAATATAGATACAATTCACTTTTTCCAATCTCCTGATGTTCTGTGATGCCCTTTCCATTACAATCTCCTGATGTTCTGTGATGCTCTTTCCATTACAATCTCCTGATGTTCTGTGATGCCCTTTCCATTACATGTATTCAGAAATTAATGCGTCATATTTTAGCTGAGATATCTTTCAAATGCTTAACCCTTTGCATGCTGGGAAATTTGTCTTCTGCTAAAATGTCGTCTGCTGAAATTCTAAAATTAGCATTTTCTTTGATTTTTTTTTCAAAGAATACTATCAGAATAGCAAACATTTTGGATCCTGATGAGACGCCACGTTCTGTGGCGTCTCATCTGGATCCAAACTGTTTGCAAAGGCCTTCATAATTCGGTTCCCGCACTGAAAGGGTTAACAATACTAGAATGGTGTAATTACTACGAAGTTCGAAAATTGAAATAAATTTGTTCTTCTTTTCTCGGGATTCTTATAATCTAACCCATTCATCAAACCCTAATATATATATATATATATATATATATATATATATATATATATATATATATATATATATATATATATATATATATATATATATATATATATATATATAATTACGTAATTACGTAATAACCTTTTAAAACTCTTGTATCTAATACAACCTTAACTCGCGTCGTTCATCAAAGTGAAAAAAATACACATTTCTATTGACCATTGAGTCAATTCTGTAGTTAATGTAATGTTGGTGATGTTGATTAAAGAGGAACATGCTTGAAATCTTCTAAGCTCGCTACATTAACCCATTTATGCCTAGCGTCTAGTAAAAAAGCCTTGGCAAACAGCGTAAACCCAGATGAAACGCCGCATGATGCAGCGTCTCATCTGGGTCTGCGCTGTTAGAAATATTCGAAATATAGAAATAAGTATACTAGACATCCCTAATTTTGGAAATAAATTGATCCAATTTAGAAGGATGGGAGAGTCCACTAGGCATAAATGGGTTTAAAAAGTATAGACAGCAGAATACAATTATCAATAATCAAGTGCATATTTAGTAAATTAGTTGCACACGTTTCTGATCCCGTATCTGTATTGAACTATGTACATTCTCTCCCACATACCACGGCGGGCGTCATTTGTACGTAATTGCTTATAACACAGTTTCCCGTATATATCACTGAAACGACGGCTGTCAATCAAGCGTCTTAAATGAAAACTAGTTTCTACTTAATGATGTGCGTATCAGCGAAACACACTTTATTAATAGGTCGTTGGTTTGTATTAATGGTTTTATGTCCATGATTCATTTCATGTGAAAAAATAAAGAATTGTATGATGTTGAGTGACAGCAGCATAACTTTTTATATTAAAAAAGGCGATATGTAAAGTGCTTTTTTAATAGACGGACGGTAAAAATCATGTAAACCGTTGCCATTGGATTCATGCATATACACTTCAACACCGTTATTTCGAACACCGATAATCCGAAGTCACCGTTATTTCGAAGTATTTTTCAGGTCCCGATTTTGGTTCTCCTTTGTTTAATGTAAAATTTCATTGTTAATCCGAACTTCGTTAAACCGAAGAAATCGTTAATTCGAAGTGATTCAGTCGGTGCCAACACTATAATTCGCACCTAATTATTAATCTTTAATCCGAAGTCAAAACTGCAAAATACGGTGCGTAATTTCACACCTTTGTCGTGGCACGTCAAAAGCCGATCATTACACCTTTGTCGTCTGCGCGAACGCCGTTGTTCAGAGATACATCGCGTATTTGTTAAAAAAATGTTTCATTTCCGAAAATGTATTCATATTTATGTATGTCTGATAATTTGTGCTATTCTTTATATTTTACATATTCTGTAATTATACAAATATAAAAACAAGAAAAAGAATCGTTTTATTCCTCCGTTTGTTACAAGTGGAAATCTATTTGCTATCTGACTAGTTTACGCTTTTAAGTAAGCGTGTAACAAAACCATGCGACTTCCACAACGTTTCATTTTTACAGAATCAAAGAAGTCTTCTGCCAAATGTTTATTTCGAATTATCGTTAATCCGAAGTTTTTTTAACGGTCCCGACGACTTCGAAATAACGGTGTTGAAGTGTAACGTTATTTCAGTTTCATGATGTACTGTACAGAGAGTAATGAAAAGACACAAGTTTCATCAATTACCAAGAGAGAAAATGTTTGTATTTCTCTTAAAATACGTATCATGGACTTTTTATTACTTATAATATAATTTAAACGTATTCTGATTTTGTGCTCAAGCCTTAAAGGGATCTTTTCACGGTTTGGTAAATTGACAAAATTGAAAAAAGTTGTTTCAGATTCGCAAATTTTCGTTTTAGTTATGATATTTGTGAGGAAACAGTATTACTGAACATTTACCATAGTCCAATATAGCCATTATATGTATCTTTTGACGATTTGAAAACCTAAAAATTATAACGCGTTGCAACGCGAAACGATTGAATAATTTGGAGAGTTCTGTTGTTGTCGTTTAAATTTACAAAACTACGAAGATTGCTTATATAAGGTATAAAATACTTATATTATGTATACCCGGCGGAATAGCCGAGAGGACTAATGCGTTTTTACTTCAGACTAATTCCAGGACTCCGGGGGTCACTGGTTCGAGCCCTTATACCGTCTACTTTTTTTCCTTTTTAAAATTTTATTCTTGATTTTTTACTGGAGCTTTTAAGATCCAATGTTTACATTTATCAATATAAAGCATTTAATGACAAACTTCAAAATATGCCAAAATCTGTGAAAAGGCCCCGTTAACGCTAATCTATGTTTTGTTACGTGTTTTAATGCCATGACCCGAATTCTGTCTCGTGTACAATCGTGGGCCGACCTAAGAAATGCAATGGTATATTACAGCAAACAATGTTACTCGGTATTGATACCACCCAAGGGTCAACTTATTTCACGAAATATTATGACAAATAATTTATTTCAGAAAGTTCAAAGTGACAAACAAAAGGAATATCGCATCTTGCCTGTTATGCATTTTAAATGGATTCTCACATATCTTGTACCGGATCTGTTAAAACATCAAACAGATCTGTCTCTTTGCTAAAAACGTAAATTAATCATCAAAATTACATAGATTACTTTAATGGAAAAATTGTTTTAAATAATTGATACATAATACTACTTTAAAACACACAAACATATTTAACTGGAAACAAATACAAAATTGACGATGACAACACAATTAAAAACCGCAATTTAAAACAGTATAAGCAAGATATAATTTCTCTAAAAATCACGAACATTAAATAATTCATGAAATGCTAAAGTTACTTGTTTCAACTTAAACAAATCAAGTAGAACACTTTTTTCATAAATTAGTTTGAATAAAACTTTGAGCGAAATATTAACTCTCTAAGTTCCTTCAAATTCTTCAATCAGCAAAACTTCGTCAATGTTCTTTTAATCAGGAAAGCGGCATAACTATCTTTGATGGCGTACTTAAAAGATTTTAAATCAAGCTAAATATTCACTGAGGAGAGCGTGTTTATAATGATCTATTATCCAAACGAAATGAAAGTTTCACACTTGTAGCACATGCTCAGTATTGGCGACTTTGGATTAGGAGAAACTGAAAATAAGAAACAAGATAACGCTTTATCAAGTACGAGAGAGAATGAACAATGGTTGACTAACCTTGCTGCCGACATAGCCCGTAGAAATAGTGGGGGAATTGTTTTATATTATAAAGAGCAATTAAGAGATGGAATACAAATATTTAAAAATCATTTAGATACAATCATATGGCTTAAACTTGATCCTTTATTTTTAATACCCGGAACGATATTTATGTATGTGGAGCCTATATCTGGGGAGATGATTCAGCTATGTACAACAGTATTAATGTCGATTTATTAGATATTTTAGAAAATGATTTGTTTATGTATGATAGCTTATGTAGTGTTTTTATTTGTGGCGATTTAAAGTAAAGTCGGTCAGAAGAGTGATTATATTATATTTGATAAGTTAAATGATTGTTGTGATTGTCCTGATTATGTTTCCGATAGCACAACTGCACGGGCCTCCAATGACAGGTCACATAATAACCACGGGATAAAATTGTTAGATCTTTGTAAAGGGGTATGTTACCGAATTATTAACGGTCGTATAGGTCATACTGACCAATATACATTTTTGTCTAATAATGGTTGCTCAGTCATTGATTACTTGTTAACAAAAGAATGTAATTTCTCCCAGATTAAATCATTTACAATATGTCCTTACCATGAATGGACTGATCACGCTCCACTGCATTTTTCGCTGAACTGTAATGACTTTCCTCGTGGTGGTTCATACTATTCAGAGATTAGGTATAAATGGGCTTCTACGTTTAGAGAGCAGTTTCGCTCACGAATTATTTCTCGAGTGCTTTTGTTTAAAAGCATTGTTAATACCACAGATAATTTAAGCAGGGTTTCGGTGAACAATATGTTACTTTTATTTACGAACAGTATTCGTGATATAGCTGACCCTTTGTTTTCGATAGAGTGTATTTTAAAAGATAATGTTGCCTTCGAAAATTATTCTAGTACAAAAAAGGAGAGGTTTGACAGTGAATGCATAGATGCCCGTAATTTATTTTTAGATGCACTTCGATGCTTCAACACTGATAAAACGAACACTAACAGAATATTTTTAAGTCAGAAAAATATGTATACAAATATTGTCAGAAAGAAAAAAATGTTGCGATTACAAACGAAGAAGGATAAAATTACAGAATTAAGGAAAAGTAAACCAAGGGAATTTTGGAAATATTTTAAGTAAAAAACCAATAGATCTAATAATATACCGTTAGCGGAATTAACAGATTATTTTTCGAAGCTTAGCTCGGATAATATGGGTGCATCGAATTAAGAAGCGGAAAGTTTTAATTGTTGTAATGATTTTAATCGTCCTAATAATGTTTATCCTGAATTAGATGAACCGATAACGGTACATGAAATAACAACTGCTGTAAAATCACTTAAACGATTTAAAGCTCATGGATGTGACAACATTTTAAATGAATATTTTATAAAATCTATTGACATCCTGTCATCTCATTTATGTGATTTATTTAACAATATACTAAATTCCGGTTATTTCCCGGACCAGTGGACGGAAGGTATTATTATTCCCCTTCAAAAAAAGGTTCCAAATCCGATGTTAATAATTATAGAGGAATTACGTTAGTGAGCTGTTTGTCAAAATTATTCACGACTGTTTTAAATAAACGTGTTGAAAAGATTTGTACATAACACAACATCATTTCGGACGCCCAATTCAGATTTCGAAAAGGACGATCCACTACTGACGCAATATTTATTTTATATTCTTTGATAACTCATTATGTATTTAAAAACAAACGTTTGTATGTTACTTTTGTCGATATCATGAAATGCTTTGATACTATTTATAGAAATGCTTTATGGCTAAAACTGTTTAAATGTGGAATTCTAGGCAAAATATTAAGAATTGTGAGAGATATGTACCAAAAAGTTAAGTCATGTGTAAAATATTTATCTTCATTTTCAGATTACTTTAGCTATGCTGTTGGCTTGCGTCAAGGAGAAGTTATGTCCACTTTGTTGTTTTCTATATTTGTAGAAGACCTTGAGCTGTTTTTGCAAAAAAATATTGATTCCGGTTTGCAACTAGATGACATTGTTTTAATTTTATAACTTTTTGCAGACGACATGGCCATTGTTGGTAAATCACCAAAGGAAATCCAGAACCATTTAGATAATTTATATACTTATTGTAATACAATGGGACTGAAAGTTAATATTGATAAGACAAAGATAATGGTTTTTCGAAAAAGAGGCGGATTATTGCCAAATGAAAAGTGGACATACAATGGCCATGCTATAGAAACTGTAAATGATTTTAATTATCTATGTGTTGTATTTAATTATACAGGTAGTTTAAATTTAAATCAAGAACATTTAATTGGCAAAGCTCTTAAGCATTGAATATATTTTTTGTAAATGTCAAGATTTTGATTTAAAGCCAAAAATTCTATGTCAGTTATTTGACGCATTCGTTAGGTCTATTTTAGGTTATTCAGCAGAAGTTTGGGGCTTTACGAAATCTAAGGAATTGGAAAGGATACATCTGAAATTCTGTAAAAGGCTTTTAAGAGTTAAAACTAATACCTGTAATGCATGTGTTTATGGTGAGTTAGGAAGATATCCTCTCGTTATACATAGATACATACGAATCGTACAATATTGGTTTAAAATAGCAGCCTCTGATAACATAGTTATCAAAACTGTATACAACATTGGAGTTTCAAATTACGCCAGACGCTGTCGAATTTGGATTTATAACATCAAAAACTTATAGGATGATTACGGATTCAGTTATGTTTTTAACAGTGTTCATGATATCGATGTTTAAATTTGAAAACCCATTCTAAAATCCAGAATTATTGATTCATATAAACAAAATTGGCACCGTACACTAGAAGATAGTTCAATGTTAGATATTTATAAAACATTTAAGTCAAATCTTGAATATGAGACTTACCTGGACTTAATTCCAAAAAATTTAAGGTTATATCTATGCCGATTAAGATTATCTGTTCACCCCTTACGTATACAGACTGGTAGATATAGTGGAAACAATATTGCTAGACAAGAACGATATTGTATTTGTTGTAATGCCACGGATATTGAGGACGAATTTTATTTTGTATGTAATTGTTCAACATTTGTTGATATAAGAAAGAAATACATTAAAAAATATTACTATAATTATCCATCTGTTATGAAGTATGTACAATTGCTTCAATCAACCAATAGGTCTGAAATAATAAAACTTTGTTTATTTGTTAAGGAACCGTTGAGTATTAGATTGAATTTGTTAAATCGTATAACTTAATTTTCAAATTGTTCATCCTCTGTACTTCTGTATATATTTGTTTTGTAAATATTCATGTTTGTCGACAATTGTTTTCTGCGCATATACATGTTAACATATATCAATACCAACCACATGTGTTGTTGACGATGTACATTGTGCAAGTCAAATAAAATGTCTGTCTGTCTGTCTGTCTGTCTGTCTGTCTGTCTGTCTGTCTGTCTGTCTGTCTGTCTGTCTGTCTGTCTGTCTGTCTGTCTGTCTGTCTGTCTGTCTGTCCGTCCGTCCGTCCGTCCGTCCGTCCGTCCGTCCGTCCGTCCGTCCGTCCGTCCGTCCGTCCGTCCGTCCGTCCGTCCGTCCGTCCGTCCGTCCGTCCGTCCGTCCGTCCGTCCGTCCGTCCGTCCGTCCGTCCGTCCGTCCGTCCGTCCGTCCGTCCGTCCGTCCGTCCGTCCGTCCGTCCGTCCGTCCGTCCGTCCGTCCGTCCGTCTGTCTGTCTGTCTGTCTGTCTGTCTGTCTGTCTGTCTGTCTGTTTGTCTGTCTGTCTGTCTGTCTGTCATATAATTAAGGGTTATTATAAACAGAGCGCCGACGGCGTTAGAAGTTAATTGGTTAGAAACAGGGGCGTTTTTGCTGAAGTTATTGTTTAAGGAACAGTAGTCTGAATAAAAGACGGCTATCAAAAAATGATATAAAGAATAAGTTTGAATAAATGAAACAAGAATTGGTGAAATATTGCAAAACATCCTATATCACTCGAAAAATCAGAGACACTCATCCAAATAGCATGGTAATTTGGGAGCAAGAAAATGCCCAGATGTACATTTGATTTTTGATTGGCTGGGCGTTTATTTATGCTCTTGTTTAAATTTGGAGAAATAGTTCCATACATGTATGTTCGTTGTTTGATTATTTATTCATTTGGAAGCTAAGGTCAAAGTTATATCTTTGTTTTTTTCTTGTTTTGTTTTTTACTTCTCATTATTCTGTTACAATCGCTTAATTTAAATTTAAGCAGAAAGGAATAGTTCATTATTGTGTTTGTGTTGTTGTTGTTGTTGTTGTTATTGTTGTAGTAATATTTACCGACCACGTTTCTTACGCAAAAAAAATTACATGCATGCTGTATTTGGAGCACACGTTCTTAAGTGTTTCATCATTATTTAAATTTCAGATAATGTGCAGCATAATTTAAATATTAATATCAAAATTTGACCCCCTCTCTTGCCACCCAAAATCGCAAGGTAAATGTTTGCCTAAACAAAGTTTGATAATAGTACAGATCTAAACTACTTCTGCTAGAAACAACACATTTAATTATCCGTTAACACTATTTAAATTTGTTTTTAGGACGTTTTCGTTGGCTGATTAATTTGAGGGAACAAGTGGTATTTGATTGGCTGACTAACTGGTTGCCACGAGTGAGCTAAGTCGGGATCTCGAGATCTCGAAATTCTGTCATCTTTTGTATAATGCACCCTTCCTTTATTTACTGCACCGCTCTTTTTTTTAATTGCACTCCTCTTTTATTTAGTTTTGCACTCCTCTTTTTTTTATTTCGAATCTCGAGATCCCGACTTAGCTAACTCGTGGCCACGAGATATGAAAAAGAGGAGTGCAATTTAAAAAAAGAGGAGTGAATGTCACCTCTATGCCACCGTAGTTCAGTGAAACAAAGTTGAATGTTTAGTTGTCCTAATGCCTACTGCAATTGAGTACAACCCCTTCCCGATGTGATGTCTCGATACGAGGTAACGACGTGCGAAATGCGGTTGTGTATGAACTATTCGGCGTTGTGTGGTTAAACACGCTCTAAAAACACAATTTTTAGATGAATTTACGGTAATTAAATACATCTCTGAAGGTAAATCGTTTATTGTTGCATTGTTTGCACGAATTCAGGAATTCTGAAACTCGTTTCCTAAACCGCTTGATACGACTTTACCGTAGGATATTTATTGGAATGATGGCATCAATGGCATAAGCTGTTGAACTAAGAAAATATAATAAAAAATCTCGTCTTCATCCAGTTTTTTAAGGGAATTGTTAATATATTTTGGCGTTTTTTTGCAAATGTCTTTAAATTTGATTGCTACAAATCCTGAATGTTTCTAATAGTCTAAACAATTGTTATAGTAAGAAAATCCAAATTAATGTTCCCATTGACGTTTTAAAGAAAAATGTTCACACAAATTAGCTTTATTTCAAAAGTAATTAAATGAGATTGCTTATAAATATTCAATGTTTTAACAGTCTTAAATAATTTTGATAGTGAGGAAAAAAAGTTAAAAGAAATCTGATTCTGTCGGGACGTCAGGATCCGACATCGTGTGCATTACGACTTCGCCACGTTAACGGTCACGAACTGTTGCGAAACATAACACCTATAGTACACGTTATCAATATCGTCTTCCAACATTCAGGCGTTCCACCCCTTGAAAAACACGCACTTGACTACGACACGTGTTTCTGATTTTCGGAACAAAAATCTGTTAGATACCAATACGCGGAGAAAATATATTGTGTTTCAAAAGCGACGGTTTTAAATGTTACGAATGGTACATGAATACTCGGTATAAAGGTCTTTTTTATTATAGTGTCACCCCTATTGAAAGGGCCAGTCAATCTGACTTATGAGACACTTTTTGCGTGTATACCATGTACCTCCCAACTCCTATCACTATGCCAGACGCCAGGCGGATAGAAGTCGGTAACCATTCATGTTTAACGCTCGCGGCTCACGAGCCGGCCTAATCGGAACAAGTCCCATGACAAACATCCATCCTTAGACAAACGCTCCCCATGGGGCTCGAACCTACGACCTCCCGATCCCAAGGCGGGCGCCTTATCCACTAGGCCACGGCGATCGGTATATGTATTGTGAAATTGTTTGCAACTTGTGGGTATATGAATGGTTGTCCAACGGTTGACATAATTAATAGTACGCCATTTAATATAAATACCAATTGAACGATTTAAGTTGTTCGATATACTATTATTCACAAAACAAGCGGATTCAGTTATTAATTCAGGGTTGGAAACTCATTAACTATATCAATTTGCAATTAATTTTTTTTAACTGACATAATATTCATAATAGACGAAAACAGTCGGACTGTTCAACAAGCGTACCATATTGTTCAGCTTTTACAATCGTAAAGATATTTATCGAATATTTATATATTTTCTGAGACCAATGCACTTGATTACATATTCAAGCAAGAGAATCCGTATTCTCAGCGTTTTTATGTTCCGTGTGATGCTGGCAGCCGGACTTCTTTTTAACTTAAATACAACAGAACGATCGGCAACGGCACTTACCGTCGTTCGGCAAATAAATATTGTTTACTTGACATAAAGTAGTTCGTGATTTGGTTTTATTTCAGGAACAATTTTATGTCGAAAGCTTATATGATTAATTGAAAATTTCTACAGAAGTATATTGCAATGAGACCGTATATTAGTGTGCCATTGATTACATGAGTAAGGGTCTATATTAAAACAATAAATGTGGCATTAAGTTCCATCATAGGCGTGGCTTTATTAACAACACCAAATGCCGTCAAATCTTTGAATTCGTTATATTAGTTATTTATTCAAATAATATGTACAGTATGTCTGCGAAGGCAAGAGAAAGTGTCCGATTCACAAGCTTCCGCCGGGATATGCATGCAAAATATATACTTTATTAAGTATGACTCGGTAAAAGTATTTTCGGGCGCAATTAAACACTTTAGTCTAGTTTAAAGCAATCCACTGACCTCAGTTTCAACCATATTTTTACTTGCCTTTGATTAGTAGACTTAGATTCATGTTAGCCGTTTACATGTGTCCAAACATCGCGACCGGTCTGGTTGTTGGGTGTGAAATCGTAATATTAAGACTATACACAAAAGATAATAAATTAACTCGGTAGTGACAAAATCAAACAACTAACAGTATTTATTAAATGCGTACACGATTTCAACATAAATACCTAAACGATGCGTTATAACTCGTTGTGTTAAAATATATTCACAATTTATGCCTTATGTATTCTGTGCCTTACATATGCAATTCGATCCTGAAAGAGAAAACTTAAAAGAAAAAAATCTTTTTGATGATGTATTTTTTTGAATATTTGTTTTGTATAATGTAAAAAAAAATTAAAAGCCTTCGAGATTCCCTAATTTAATTACTTGTGAAATTTAAAACGGTAATAGTTAAGCTGCAGCTTGCTAACTTTATTAGATTTTGTTTAAAAATAAGCCAGTAACAAGTGATAAATTATAAAACTAGCTTTAATCATTCTACACACGAACATCTATTCATGATTTGTAAAAGTAGTATCTGCAGATGGTTTTAGGAAGACAAAACCTGTGTTAACCTGCATTCGAAAAAAGTCACTAACATACTTTTCAGTTTTAATAATATATACATATACAAACATATACAAACACATTAATGGCAGAAAGTCAAATTCGGCAAAAAGGCGTGTAAGAAATTTGTTTAATCATAAAAAGTTTCATAGTTACATGCAATCTTATGGATTTAACAATTGAATTGTTGACTCCCATATTCAAATGATTGCATTAGATATACTAAATACCATACACTACATTCAATAACTAAAATGCGATTGCCAACTATGTGAAACTGTCGTTATTACACATTCTTTCTTTTTTGTTATTCCCAATACATCAACAAAAGTACATGAATAAATTCTGGTTACTAGAATATATCTTAATGTCATATAAACATATTATGCAATTAATGGATAACATCTTTTAGAGACAGCAAAGTCGTAGGAAATAGTGATGTGTTCAAAGCCCAAAACATTTATTTTTACCACACACATTTATGATTTTTTTTTCTATGTAAATACTTTGTTGTGATGTGTCTGATGTGATTTATTTTGAAAGATTGATTTTTGTATGAGATTTTGCATATTTTGTATTATCATAATCATCATCGTCATCGTTATCATCGTTGTCGTCATCTTCGTCGTCGTCGTCGGAATTGATAAGGAAGTTATTATAACGTTTAACTGTAAAGTTCATTTTCTTTTTTCCCTTGTATGTTCATATGCATGTTTCAATATGTATACTTGTGTTTTGTTACTGAAGACCACATTGTAAAAAAGATATAATTTCTTAATGTGAATTCTTCATGAAATAAAGTTATTATTATTATTATTATGAATAAAATAAAAGGAATGTTAAATGTTTGAAATCTTCGTAACGCGCAAAAATAAAGTAATGATTCCTGTATTTTTTATTATGTTATTTGAACAATGCGCTTGAGAAAAAATGTAATATTTGAAAGCTTGTATTTGAACTGAAAAGGGCAAATAAGGAACGACTAATTAGAGTAGTTCAAATGCGGTCCTGCAATGATATGTCCAATTTAATTGGTGCAAATACTTCAATTTTAAGTACAAAAAGGAAAAATTTAAGTTTAATAAAAGCGGACACAGGACCGTTAACCTGGTAACTAAAAATGATTTTTATATATCAGATTTTTAATTAACATATCATGGCCATTTTTACTTAAAAGCATTCGTACAATAATCACATACTTTTGATCCAAACTTATTGAGAATAGATATTTAGTACACACATAACACTGAAACAAAACAAGTTATAAAGGGATTGTAATAACATAGCTCAAACTAAGGGCTTAACTGGCAATGTGAACCTGTTTCTTTATAACTTTATAATACTTGTAAATACAATCGCATTTAATTACATTTTATAAATTTTAACTAAAGACAGTCAATAAATTGTTAAAATAAAAACAGATGAACATGTATAGCATTCGAAGTATAAATACGTCTTTGATATTAAGAAAACAAAATGAATGTTATGTGGAAAATAGTGAAACAGGCAACTGTTCGCATTAAATTATAACGTATTCTTAGAATTCTATGTAATTCGCCCATAAATGATACATCTAACACTGTAGGGAATTTGTGTTTGATGCCCTTTTGTAAATCTATAATAAAGGCGGCACAGCAACGCACGTTCTTAGCAGGACATGAATTTGATTACTTCGATGCGTCATTTTAGAGTCTCATTCGCTGAAACATGCAACCGCCATTTATCTGTAATTGGTTCCAGGCTACAGCTACATTAATCAACGCTTCAAAAAATGTCAGCGTTGTTTAGGACATGAAAGTCTTCATGATATGGAGCCATTAATTATAAGAGAATTTAAATGGCGGATACTTTGGAAATAAAGGAAACGGTACATTACCTATTACAAGGTACTTTGCAAACAATGCGTTACAAGGTAACACGTTTTATGTCATACAGAAGAAAGGCACGCGTTACTTTGCTGTTTCTGTCGTTGTTTAATTATGTAATTAAGCGTAGTGCATTAAAGCTTTATTCTTCAAATATGTCTTACAATCAGCAAAAACACGAAAATATTTCGTATGCAATAATTTAAATTGTGAATAATGAATAATCTGTGATACCTTATTATAAAATATGACCTTTCTGCTGTAAAATAACAGCAGTGAAAATAAACAAATTGTTATTTTCACCGGTGAAAATAACAAATTTTCGGAACTCCTTTTTCTATGTTAAGATTATCATAAATAATTATTATATGTTTTTATATGATCACGAGTGAATTAAAATCGACATTCAACCGAATCCAACAAAGTTTCTATTTATTTAATGCTTTTTCACCGTTTATTTACATAGTAAAAGAGCTTAACTGTGGAATTTTGCTGTTATAATGACGTCATTTTGTGTTTTGAAATGTATTGAGGCACGTCACGGGAGAAATGGTAACTTTTCAGCGAAAGAGAAACAGTTGTTAATTATTTTCTTGAAAAAGGGGCATACAAGAAACAGAAAATTTGTTCATGTCAGTGTAAGATCGTTTTATATTTCAGTCGAGATCATAGAATAATAATATTTTTACTCGTGGCTGCGCCACTCGTGAAAATATATTTTATATGATCGGTCGTGAAATAACAAACGATCTTACATTGACATGAACAAATAACCTCTATAACGTTGACTGACGAGTTTATGTCGACAGTCTGACGCAAAGCAAATCTAACGAACTGCTGACGACTCTTGACATCAATAGTATTACATGGAATTTAACTGTATATATGTACGTATGATTGCAAAAACACTGCTGCTTTTTATAAAACTTACTTGAAGTATAAAAACTGAATAAATATATAAGATTTAAAAGATGCTTACCAAAATTAAAATCTATATAAAAAGACATTCGTAATGACGCGGCGAAACATCCTCAATATGTTATTTTATGTAATCAATAAAATCGGGAGCGTAAGCAACCAAAAACAATGAAAGAGAAACATATATCATATGTAAAAGCAATAAGGGTATGCGCAAGATTTAGTTAAAGATACCGATACACAATATAATGTTAACTTTGCAGAATATAAGGTAAAGCGGACTGTTTTTTTACATATGAGACGCGTTCTGAGAAAACTAGGCATAATGCATGTGCGTAAAGTGTCGTCCCAGATTAGCCTGTGCAGTCCGCATGGGCTGATCAGGGACGACACTTTCCGCTTTTATGGTATTTTTACTTTTGAAGGATGTCCCTCCTTACCGAAAATCACATTTAGGCGGAAAGTGTCGTCCCTGATTAGCCTGTGCGGACTACACAGGCTAATCTAAGATGACACTTAAAGCACATGCATTATGCCCAGTTTTCTAAGAACAAGGCTCATTTATTCTGAGAGTGACTTACGTCATAGCAAACGTAATTTAATACTATTCCTTTTATTCAAGTATGTTTGTGCAATAATTTTTCAATTTGTTTACATCAATCAAATGGCAGGCGTCAACATGTTTCAACAAATATGGTTGCCTCCAATTTTATGCGTGAGGCAAGTTTTAATCTTGGAACATATTTTAAATTTGGATTGACACACTATTTTATTGACCAAATAAAATACAAGAAAACTGGCAAACAAATTATTCAAACGTTATGAAGAGATGAAAAGACATTTAAATTTGATATATTTACACATTCTATAACAGGGTATTTTGATTTTAAGAATCCGTAACAAAAGCAACTTCCAGAAGATATTTAAAAAAATATGAAAAACTTGTTAAGTCACGATGCCATACATGACTTATTTTATTAATATTACTTACAATTATTATATACATGTACATTAATGTTAGATTCAAGTGTTTTATATTAACCAATAAGGCGATGGTAAAATACAAGTTCAACTTATTTATACGAACAAATACCACTACATTTTCAATCACTGACATAGATGTGTTTGGTCTCTGGTTATCAACCTAAACACATTTTTTAAAGAGACATTTTTTCGTGATAAAGATAATTAATAACCTAAATTACATGAGCGCGATCTGTTGGAAAGGCGGGTCGCTTTCAGGTTTAATGAGCTTATTTTACATTTGAAGCATGCAATACGTCTTTAATACAATTTTATTTGATTGTTGGCCGGGTACAAGAGTGCAAACAAGGCAAATGGAGAGAGTTAGTTGCTTTTATGATATTTTTGGGGAATTAATTAACATTTCAGTGCGTGTTTTGTTGATAGTTTAAAAGGTATTTATTGCATCAAATATGCATGGGATTGAATTACACGTTTTAACAACATTATCTGGATCCTCTCCCAGATAATTATATCACATACATTGCAAATTTTAAATACATCATTTATAATTCAACAGCACAATCAGTCAGCATTAGAAAGACCTTGATGGATCGATGTCCCAGCACGAAGTAGCTCTACCGTTGACAGGCTTGGAGAACTAGATAATAACACTATTAACCCATTTATGCCTAGTGGACTCTCCCATCCTTCTAAATTGGATCAATTTATTTCCAAAATTAGAGATGTCTAGTATATTTATTTATTTATTTAGAATATTTCTTCCAAAAATTCCTTTAAGCAAACAGCGCAGACCCTGATGAGACGCCGCATCATGCGGCGTCTCATCTGGGTCTACGCTGTTTGTCAATGCCTTTTTTCTAGACGATAGGCATAAATGGGTTAATATGGGCCGTGTTCTGTGAAAAGGGGGATGAATGCGTGTGCGTAAAGTGTTGTGCAAGAAAGTCTCTTCTTAACAAAAATCCAGTCCATACGGAAAGTGTTGTACCTGATTAGCCTGTGCGGACTGCACAGGCTAATCTGGGACGACACTGTACGCACATGCATAACACCCCCTTTTCACAGAGCACGGCTAATAAGTAAGGGTCAATTATTATTTAAAAAATACATAAACTCATCTGCATCAGAAGGAGAGCAGCCTTAATCAAGCACACGGTTCTGTACTTACTTTGTAATAATCATTAATTGGAAACTAATTGATTAAAAATATACAAATAGCGTTGCAAATAAACACCTAACCAAAACAATAACACAATCATATGATCGGTATAACAATTCAAATACAAACGCTTTAAAGTTCACGAGGGTATTAGAATCATATTTTTTCGAGTCACTATAAAATAAAATACGTACCGTGTAATATAATTCAATTATTTTTGTTAAACCATTGTATATTACAATTCCTTACAAGCGTAATGCATTTTAGGAAGAAGCATAAAATGCATGGTGTTAAAGTACCAGATTACATAGTTTGAAAATATATACAAAAATGTTTACGTCTATTGAAATTGCAATGCTTTGTTAAATAAAAATTAAAATATGAAAAAAATGAATGTTAATCATGGTTACTTGTAAATATGAAACTTGTATAGCTTTATAATACGTAAAACTCCGTGCAGAAATAAAACACACGACATGAAGATGCTAAAGACATAACTAACTGTACATAAATAAAAAGACGTTATTGCACGCACATCAGTCTCTCAAACATTTAACGATGTCTTGGGACAGTTGTTTGTTGTCATATTTACGATCCACACAAGCAATAATTAAACTTTTTTATTGTATGAGTATGTCGGGATCTCGATTTGCATCTGCATTGACACCGTGTACACATGAATCATAAACATCGCAAATCACTCCCTTAAGAATATCTACCAATATCAAGCTAGTTTTCACTTTCATCCCAATTTCACCAGTTTCGACAGAAATCATGTCCGCTTTTGCTCTCAATTCTCATGGACACGCAATCTTCGTCATAGTGGTTACAGTGTGTGGAAAGGACATGCTGTCATAGTGGTTACAGTGTGTGGAAAGGACATGCTGCATAGTGGTTACAGTGTGTGGAAAGGACATGCTGAGAAATACTAATTAATAGATGTGTACGTTTCGCGTTTCGAGCGCTCCATTCTTTAATATTAACTTATAATTCTTTACTAAACTAGTAATATATGATAGTGGCGATTATGGCGATTCGGTCGGAAACGGGGAAACAAACACATGTTATATTTGGCCTTTAAAGGCAGTAGTTTCTCTATTACAGATTCCAGGTTACTATGACCAAATCATGTTTTATCTCGTAAACAGCCAAGACGCACATTTATTTGTATATACTGTGTTTGTAAATGGACAAATGTAAACAAAACGATTTATAAACATTCTTTCAAAACGATACATGAAAATGTGAACACGCAGTGAGGTTTGATCATGATATTTTCATGAACATGTCACGCTATACGTAATTGTTCATACTATTATAAATGCTATATGTCAACAATAACTAGAGGGCTGTATAGCGGAGGTCTGGTTTGCAGCTATTCCAACTGCATCACAAATGCAAATGACGTAATGAACACAGAAATGCTTTTATGTTGATGGCGTTGAGTCTTTCAATCGCCTTGTTGAAATCGCGTATGAATTTGCTGTGAACTCTTATTACACAACCAAAAGGTTATACGTTTTCGGACCTATTTTATTGTTGCTTTTGCTCTAACCACTGACAGACGGTAGGGCGGGATTTGGTTGAAACCTTGAAAAGGTTTACGCGAGTATTATTAAAAATAAAAGTTTAAGGCATTTCAACTGACTTTTGCGAAACCAGGGCACACAGAAATTGACCAACTAAAGCGTCATAAAGTTTCGGCAGGAGTCAATGTTGTGTCAAAAGCTAGATTGTTAGAAATAAAACCATTGGAAAGAAAGAAACTTACCAGAGTATGTGTTTTGTACAACGATACAAGCAATTTGCTTAGATTTCATTTTGCGTTATTTCATGCACTGTTCCTTATATATTGTACGAGCGTGATAACAGAAAGAAATCAGTAAATACGCGGATCGAGATAAAACGTAGAACAGTTTACATATTTTTGCATTTACAAAGCAATCTTATCTTCACATGAACAAAAACTGTTGTCATATACAAACATGACGTTCTTACAAGCAATTTCGACCTGTAAAGTGATATGTTTGTTATATAAAATAAATGTTAACATCTTGAGATTTTGATTAAAATGAACCGATATAAACTAATTATCGCCTGCGCAAAAACAGCTAGAAAAATGAAAGAGCCTGTGATGTTGACCGTCGTGATCGCCGGGTCACTGTTACCGCCTCCCAGGGGCAGAATTTCCCTTTCTGTCACGTAAAAAGTATATAATCAAATAAATGTATGTATTTGGTTTCAGGCGTGTCGTTGCATTATCACGATAGAAAAAACGTCAATATGATAAAAACACTTAATCCGAACAGTCCAAACAGGTGGTCAATACGGTGGCAATAATTAATAACTTATAACAAGGTTTCCAAGCCGATGTGTTACCTAAACTACCAATTATATAAACTTAAACATACCTTGTACAAAGATGTCGACAGCAAACAGCACATACAAGAAGAATCTCACTTGCATATCCTTTCCATGAATGTTCCTATTCACAACATTAATCATAATACGTCGACTTTTACCAGGGGGACACATCGCAGGTTACTGGGCTGAAAATATTTTATTGTATGTTACAGTCTTATTAAAACCTTTAAAAAATTATATGTCGAAGCAGTTTATTTGTTTTAATGAATAAAGCCATATACAGTCAATTTTGTGATGGTACTAGGAGTATCTAAAAGCACGTGTTGAATTCTTCTCCAATACAATCCAATGAAAGAACAACTATTCTATGCTCCAGATTCACAAACACTTTACACTTGTGTACAAGAATATTTCATTTAAGTTTGCTACCCTTCCTATGGTGATAATTTGTTATAAAACTTAGCTTTACGTGAAATATTCATATTGCTGCATATACAGTCTGAGAGTTCGTCAAACTCTTATTGGACACCAATGTACATGATTGTACATTACCATAATTCCAAAAACATTGACAATGAGTACCGTCTAAATAAGTTTGTCATTATAAATTTAGGCAATCTTCACACAATATTCACATCACATTTTGTCAAGTCATGATCGAAAGTATTTTTTAATTCTTTAACGTTTTCTGTAGAAGATGTTTCGCGAAATGCAATCATCTGTTTAGTTCAAGTTTTCTTTTCTACACTTATATTTTATAGCTTGAAATGAATAGAATTTGTTCACATTTCTTTATAAACATGCTCGTATTATAATTGTTACGATGCGTATCTATATAAATAAGAATACATATTTTCATAATCCCGTCCAACGCTGCAAACTGTGACCAGGCCACCGTGTTCATAAATGACAGTCTGAAACTGAAGTGTTACGAGTCCTAAATTGATCGCTCCACGAAATGGTGTATCCAGTCGGAACTGATCTCGATATTTTAGGAACCATGGCCATTGGTCTTAACCCAATGTCACACTATCAAGGAATGCTGTTTGCTCAATTAACTTCATGTAATAAAGATAATCGAGTTTTCTCCTCGGAATCTCGTGCTACTGTCAAGAAGTATTCATTAAGAACGTGACGGAGACGGGATTCATGAAACCAATCAAGATTGAGAGAATTTCAAGACAATAAATAGTTACGTCCATATATCGATTCGAATTTCCACCGAATTCATGCCGATATATAAGGGCAGGAAAATGATTTCATTAAGATAAGTGTATATATGCTACAATGCATTTATATGATACGATGATCTTTTGTTTGTTTTTTTAAATTTAATAAAATAGGTTTATAATGTATTGGGTTGAATATAAAGATAACAAAAGATTTTCTCAAAATAAGTTTACATGGCCAGATGAATGATTTCGAAATTCGTAATCTGATTCGGTTAACTTCAAATTATTAATGTATTTGAGTATTCACAGTTTTATTGTAAAAATGCAAATTGGCATAATTACAAATATTGAATATATAGATTTTGTTTAAATAAGCAAACATGAGAGCAACGTGCGCTTGATGAGCTCTTAAGGTACCGAACAGTCGACCCGTGCGTGCGTGCTCCTGGTTAACTTCTAGGATACGTACTGGCCACCCGTGCGTGCGTGCTCATGGTTAGCTACTATGATACCGTACTGTCCACCCGTGCGTACGTGCTCCTGGTTAGCTTCTATGATACGTACTGTCCACCCGTGCGTGCGTGCGTGCTAATGGTTGTGCGTGCGTGCTCATGGTTAGCTACTATGATACCTTACTGTCCACCCATGCGTGCGTGCTCATGGTTAGCTTCTAGGATACCATACCTTCACCCGTGTGTGCGTGCTTATGGTTAGCTTCCAGGATACCATACTGTCCACCAGTGCATGCGTGCGTGCTCATGGTTAGCTTCTAGAATACGTATTGTCCACCCGAGCGTGCGTGCTCCTGGTTAGCTTCTAGGATACGTACTGTCCACCCGTGCGTGCGTGCGTGCTAATGGTTGTGCGTGCGTGCTCATGGTTAGCTACTATGATACCGAACTGTCCACACCTGCGTGCGTGCTCATGGTGAGCTACTATGAAAGCGTATTGTCTACCCGTGCGTTCGTCCATAAACCTCAAACAACATCACCTTTTTAAGCACAGTTCAGATTTTGACAAAACTTTATAAGAAAATTAATTGGATTGTCGTCTGCGAAAATTGTTCAAATCTAACCGGTGCTTTGATTAATCATTGATTAATCAGTGTGCCCTTAAAGTGTTTTAAAAAATAAAACAAAAAAAAAAGTTTTTACAACCGCATGGTTGAATACGTGGCTTAGTGTAATGCGGTTCTTTATGAAGTTTGTTCGAATAACAAACGCCCCCCCCCCCCCCCGTGCTCAAAATTGGAACGAAAATGTGGTTGACTTGTTTTCATAATCTTAAAATTCTCCTTGAAACGGATGACTGACAGGTTTGGTATGTGTAAATTGAATCAGATCCTCTCCAACGTTTGTTCAAATTATGAAGCTGACGTAAAAAATCTTAAAATACTCGGCAGAATAAGTTCAAATCATATACCTGCTAGTCAAAAGTTCCAAGAGTTTGTATCAGTCGAGTGGCTTGAGTGATGACGCATCCGCCTCGAGTGTGATGCGAAATAGCTAAGCCACGAGACTGATACAAACTCTTGGAACAATTGACTAGCGTATTATTCCTTTTATTATATGCAACAACTAAAAACAGATAACAATTCCTTTTTTTTTTGCTTCAACAAAACTAAAATACAATGACTTAAACGGTACGCCGTAGTTTATTTAAGACGCGTATGAATACAGTATATGTAAATTAACGTGTAAACATTTGAACCGGGAAAACACAGGTATCCGACAAGCTTAACTTAAAAATGACATCGTTAATCAAATGTTTATAACAATTAAGTTGACAACTTTAATCCAATGTTTATAACAAAAACGTTGAAACTATATGCACTTCCACTTCTATTCGTCCTTGTGTTTATCGAAACTTAGTTTAATCCACACTATCTTATTGTATTCCTATCTAAATGTACATTTATGCATGATACACACACACTCCGATATACGTTTTGCATTCGTTCAATGTTTTAAACAAACAGTTTACTGTTAAAAAACACCTCGTACGACATTAACGTTAATCCGTATTGGAAGGTTACAACTGCGAGCGATTTGTCGACCTTCGTTCGAGGTAATAAAGTGCAATCAAAAGCCTTAGAAGAACGTACAAATCCACGCTTCAACACAAAACAATTTAAGCATTTAAGCAATCCGTCTTAAGCGTCTTCCGTATTACAGTCCTTTTTTGCGAAGTGTGTGTGTGTGTGTGTGGGGGGGGGGGGGTTACTTAATTTGTCTTTTCGGTTTGGGTCACAGGTGGAAGTAACGTACCCTAGATAGTAAATTATTTTATTTTAGGAGCCCAATATATTCAAATAAATATGTAAAATCATGTTAAATGAAAAAAAATGACAAAGAACCATGGAAAAAAAATCCCCACCCTCTGATATTGAAATCATAACAAGGTCATTTACTAGAATTTATCATAGACCTGCATTCGCGGGCCGCAAAAATGTCAAAAAAGCTTTAGAAAAAGATTTATTCGGGTGGACCAATGGGCTCGAAATATTGCTTGGTTATCGGCCGACTGTGAGTAAACGGCTGCACAGATTTCTTTGAAGTAAACTTTTTTTGAAAGGTTGTCCAATTGCCCATAAGAAGACCAAGGGTTGTTTTGGATTAAAGCTTTTTTTTGACATTTCTGCGGCCCGCAAAGACAGGTCTATGATAAATTCAGGTTAATGACCTAGTTATGATTCAAATATCAGAGGATGGGGAATTTTTGTTCATTGCTCTTTTTCAATTTTTTTCTTAGTAAACATGATTTTATATATTTATTTGAATATATTGGGCTTCTAAAAAAATAAAAAAAATTAAATATACTATCCAGGGTACGTAACTTCCACCTGTGGTTTGGGTCCGTTCGTTGAATTTTCAAATGGAGCTAGATCAACGTTTTTCGTGTTGTAATTTTTTTAATTTAGTAAAATACCTACTTTTCAGGCATATTCTGTAACGTCCTTAATGGCCGCTTAAAACTTCATTTTTGATAATGTTTTCTTCGACACAAAAAAATGTTTTGGGCTGACAAATATAGTCTGTATTTATTACGTTAATTATTACGTTGGTTATATATGAATATTCAGTAATGGTAGTCGTTTAAATTATTTAAACCTAAGGGGGTGGGGTACACTTGTTAATACTGAAGTTTAAAATATAAGCGAATGCAGCAATTTTTACGGTGGCATAGAGGTGACATTCATTCCTCTTTTTTAAATTGCACTCCTCTTTTTTTATCTCGTAGCCTCGACTTAGTTACTAGAATTTTAGCTATCTCGAGGGAACGAGTTAGTCAGCAAATCAAATTTTGCGCTACATGTGCAAATATTATTTACGCGTTTACATAGCTAGCCAAAGCGGACTTTTACTGTGATATTTACTTCCCTTTGTATAAAGATCACCATGGACACCCATATGGAACATTTTGATTGGCTGACTTACTCGTGGCCACGAGGTAGCTAAGTCGGGATCTCGAGATAGCTAAAATAAATTCTCTCCTCTTTTGTTTAATGCATCCACGAAATAATGATCTCGTGGCCAGGAGTTAGTAGAGTCGTGGCCACGAGATAAAAAAAAGAGGAGTGCAATTTAAAAAAAAGAGGAGTGAATGTCTCCTCTATGACACCGTACATTTTTTTACTGGACTATGGTTACGATCAACTTCGCCAAACAAATACAAAATTTACTTTGAATCTTGTCTTTCCTATTGTATTGCTCGTAAAGTGTTTCGTTATTTCGTGATTAATTAATTGCGTATATACATTCGGCCCAGTTGTACTGTTCGCATAGGGTTTAGTTATTTAGTGTTTTGTAAAGCGCTGATTAATTATCGATTTCATGCTCATGCTGTAATATTGGTTAAATATCTACTGGTAAGATGTAACTACTGGGAGAAGAGTAATTGCGGATGTAGCAAAGGCGATGTATTCCAAATTACTTAATAGAGTTATGGAATGGAAAAATTGTAGAACCATTAATGACATTTATGTCTTACCTAGTGCACTGCAAACATGATCAAGCCATTTGTAAAACCTATTCATATAAAGGATAGATAAGTTAAAGACACATAATATGTAAAACCTGTTTCACAAGTTTAGGGTTTTCTAAAGCTCCCGTTTAAAGAAAATAACTCAATGCATTTTATAAGGGCAATCGTTCCCAATTCATTACATAAATAAATAAGACGAGATATGTTGGTTTCGGTATGTGTTCAATTGTTATCAATGTGAAATCAGAGAAATTCATATGCTCACGATGTGTTGCATGCTCACAAGTGGACCAAGTTGATGTTTTAACGAACCCAGCAGATTTTCCTTTCAATATCGTGCCTTACCACATTCTTTCACATAGTATTTGTATGTATTATTTTAAGACACATTTGGAAAAATATCGTCTTGTTTGGAATAGGAGCAATAGTACTTTAAAAGCCATTTATTGTACATAATTGGAACAGGAGCAATAGTACTTTATAAGCCATTTATTGTACATAACAAACATACCCATTTTTGAACAAACTAGACTTTCGAAATGAGTCAAATATGTTAACAATATTTAAAAAATATTACTAAAATAAACCGCGAGCGACACAACTGGGGGCAAAAGAAGTATTACGAGAGGCGGTTCACATAGAAGTCATGTAATATGGCATCTTTTATTGTGTGTATATATATATATACATATATATGTGTGTATATATGTGTATATATATATATATATATATATATATATATATATATATATATATATATATATATATATATATATATATATATATATATATATATATATATATATTTATTTATTTATATATATATATATATATATCATAAAAGTAAAAACACGTGTCTGGGATTTTAAATATATATTGATTTAGCCAACGCGTTTCGCATAGCTCATCAGGGCATACAACCAAATATTACAACGTCAAAATGTCATGGAGATAAATATTAAATGAAATTTAATTTGGGTTTAAATACATGTATAAAATGTTGTTCTTTTGCTAACCTAGCTGAAATATTGTTCGAAAATAGCTTATAAAATGGAACTATTTTAAATTTTGGTTCATTATGTGAACATTCATCTAAATGTTTACTTAAAGGCATCTGTCTTGTTGAGGGGAATATATATATTCGTTATTCGTTATAAGTTGGTCTTTATATGTCATATTGATACTTTCAACACGCCTGAATCATACTATAGCCACTTCTCACCGCTTCATAAATGGAATTGATTGTATGGATCGTCACAAGTCTTTGCTCACTTAAGACAAATGAGAATAGCGTCAACCGAAGTCTCCTTACGGAGGTTAATTTAAGAACTGAACAGAAGTTATGCATGGTTCGCTCTTTGGAGTAAATAATGTATATAAATCAGGCATTTCCCCAGGAATTGGTCAGGCACATCCTTCAAGGTCAAAGGTCAATAAAAATATTTTCAAAGCGGCGCAATAGGAAGCATTGTGTTTCTGACGAACACATCTCTTGTCATTATTTGAATTTGAAATTGAATTCTCTTTGATTTAAATAATATCACAATTTTGAGCTTTCATTATTTCCCATCTTGTGCTCTCTGACAGGTCAAGACATCGCGGAATGGTGGTTATTGCGGAAGGGTGTCCTTTGCGAGGGTCGATTTTGTTTATAGATTTTCTACATGTTCATAATCAAAATGCACAATAAGTTGGAGCTATTAACACACCGAAGTTTATTTATTTATTCTTTATTTTTCCTCAATTTCTTTCATTAAAGTAATATTTTATACTATGAAATAACAAAAAAAAAGCAGTAGGCATAATAATGCAAATACAGTCACATATTTTACAGATATACAATGTTTACTTCAAACAACTGTTATTCGAGGCTTCTCCTGGTGCCAGGCATCCACCATTCTTCCGTATTTCACTGCCTCATTGTCCGGTCCATCAATGCTGGCCATCACCAGAGCATTGAGGACTGCAGACTTCAGGCGAGCATGATTTTCTGTTGTTTACCCTTTTCATTGTGCTGAAGCCCTCTTGCAGTCTGAAATACAAACTATTTGTAAACTTACTCTGAATTAAATTTTTTAAATCGCTTCGATTTAAAAACAAAAAGATGTTTAAGCATTTTTGTGTTTGTTATTGTATTATTGACCGTCTAGACAAGTACCCACGAGGCAGTACCGACTGCTGAAAGAACTGGTATGCACATGTGACGAATGCACAAAGAGCACATCATACCTAAAAAAAAACAGATTATTTTTCAAAAAACTGTTGTTGTTATATTCATTGTCTATTATATGTTTGGAAAATTACGATAAGATATGCTTTCATATTGAAATTGTATTATCTGTAGTGTCTTATCTTTGATGCAACACAATATCTGTCTGTTTCAGTGAAAATTTTAAATTATGTTTCACTTTCATTTCATTTTGTGTTGCTTTCACTACATACCTATAAAAGGTTTAGTAAAGTAAATATATTTGAGATTACTTCGTTAAACTTCGCTTACCCATGGACAATCTTGCTTCCAACTAAGGTCGAAACAACTGGCTTGCCGCTCGAGTCGCTTGGTTTTTGGGTCGGAGGTTTCGGGATCTCTATCAACGTCGTGCAAACTTTCACTTATTGCACTCTCTGACAGCGACGATTCATCATATTGGTAATTTTCAGTCGCCTTTAAGAAAATTGTGTGAACACATTTTAACAATGCGGGGAATCACTTGGTCAGATTTGAGAAAAAATTGCCGCCGATGCCTCGATTCGATGGATAAATTGAGTCTTTAAACAGGTACATCTTATTACTTACTTGTTTTTATTCGGATAACGCCTATCATAGGGTCAACCGGAAGCGGTTTCAGCGAGTATCAACCGTTTTCCGCTGGGTGGTCTGAGTGCTGAGATAACTCATGGAATATTTCGCGATTTCCTGAACCAAATCGAGGCATCGACGGCCATTTTATTCTCAAATCTGACCACGTGATTTCCCGCATTGTTTAAGTTGGCGGGAGAAATCAAATTAGAGGTTTACTCCAATTAATTCTAAATATGTCTTCAATTACGATGAAATTTATACCATATTTTACTGAAATTATATGATTTTCGTAACATCCATCTTCCTAATCATGCCTTTTTTGTTTCGTTATACTGACGATGTACATTGTGCAGGTCATTATAAAACGCATGTTCTGTTCTTTAATTACACACTACCGCAACAAACAACAGTGACTGTTTTTGAAACACTATAGTTGTATGCAATTAAAATAAAACAACAAACAAATTGAGCATACCTTTAATTGCTCTCACGCCACGTGTGCCGGTAATAATCGATCAGTATCGACCAATATCGGCGTACGGACACCATAATTGACCCCAACGACCCGTAAATCATGCTCACGACTTATCTAAGCCCTTAATGCACACACAGCTGATTAGAGGGTGCATGTTCGGATTGGTCGTTGGTTGAATGCAGACAACATTCGTATCAAAGCTTGCAATGGCTTGTTCAATTTTTAAGCGTCACAGCGACATGATCGGAAAATCAAGCGCCGCGGCATAATAGATTTTTAAGTCCAGGCACCGCGGGCCCGCTGTGCTAAAACCGCCTGGGGAAAAGCCTGTTAAAATACAATGCAGTCGACAGCTATCTGTGTGTGTGATAGATACGTTTGACACTGTGTTGGATGAAGGGGGGTATTGAAGAAATAGTGGTGCTGATGTTGAAATATTTAATTTCTTTAATTGATATTTTTAAAGATACTCATTCATAAATTTTTGGCCACCTTATGAAGTCTAAATACCGTTAATCGCACTGATAAAAGTGATAAAAAGCGCACGTAAATCAACTGAAAAATAGTTATAGTTTTAATGTTTGCTCCACAGGGCAATTGCCCTAATACCTCGGCCACCATCACCGTAAAATTGCATTATGCCTATTTAAGCTTATGTACATAAACCATATGTTGACACAAATTTTATCAACAACGAAAAACTAATTAGACAATCGTTAAGCTAGTGTTACGTTTTGTGATTTAATAGTTTCAATTGCTGATTCAGCATAAACACACATGAATTTTCAGTATACGAGGATGTTTCCGAAAGTTTGTATATTTGTGTCCGATCTTTGTAATTTTCATTTAATCAGAATAAATTATGCAAACACATTTGTAAGTTATCATCCACAGAAAGTACGGCAGGAAAACAACAGTTTTTGGCATAAAACTACACTCGGAACTATGAGCAAAGTCAGTTTTTAACATGTACATGAAAATGACATCGATTAAAAATAATTGACTAATTATTTGCCAATAGAAGTCCACTGTCAGTCGAATGACGCCACATTTATCGTGAAATGAGCGATCGACGTATTTTTTTCCACACAATGACCGCCTGAGCAACGCTTTTGTGTTGCTATTGTAATCAGTCAAGAATAATTATAGAATATATGACCCATTTTTGTAAATAAGCGACAGAGCTCAGAAGGTTTCCAACATTAGATCGTCTACATATTAGAAAAGTTCACCACAAAAAAACTCTTGATTTCGAACAATATTCTAATCCCCAGCGGGGCCAGCGAGGCAGCTTCCTTTTCACAGCCGTCGACGACGGCTGGTTTTAGCACCCAAAAATAAAACGAACAATTCAATTTGCGAGTCGAATTATGAATTATAAATCAAAAGCGAAGAACAACTTCCACACAAAGAGAACAAATGAGCAATTTAATGATATCAAATATGTAATACTCCTATTTGAATGAAATAATTACCTTAGCATAATGAAATGCATTCACGGTCTGCCCGTCGCTGACTTGATGCTGAATAATCATCTCATGAAAATCGATGACAATAATGTCTGTTTTTCGGCAGCTTCGATGAACGGGGACCTTTTAATGCGTGGGCTCTATGATGTCAGGATGTATTCAGGATCGAAATGGAGTTCCCTCGTCTCATCGCTAGTAACCATTCTGTCCATGAACGAGATCCCTTCCTTCGAATATCGATGCACTAATAGCGACAAAGAATTAATGCGTTAAATGCATTCATACATTCATGTGTATTTCCAATGTGGATAATGACCATTTTTTGAGAAAAACAACCATGATAACAGCGGTGCTGTCGGAGATGCAGCACCTTCGACTTACTGCACGGCAGGCAGCTCTACGGTAATATAAACCGATGTCGACGTAATAAAAGGCTGCATCAAGCTGACACGTGTTGAAGTGTTATTTCTGTCCGGCACATGCCGTTTGACATGGAACATGTACAAACAAAAAGGTCGTACCTTCGGTATCAAGGATACAGTATCCGGTGGTAGCAATTGGTATCAGAGTCGTGTTGCTTATTGAATACAGACAAATGACGTCCAATACTATGTGCACACAGACAAATGGCGTCCAACACTATGTGCACACAGACAAATGACGCCCAACACTATATGCACACTGCGTCCTGTGTTTAGAACCGTATACACACTCAGTGAGAATCGTACACATAAGTGGCATGCAAACCTCTCATGAAAGATGGTATTTTAAAATGTTTCAAACACATTTCTTATTTATATTAATTGAATGAATGTACCAGACACATATAGTACAAAAATATTTAAAACTTACGTTGTTATTACAACAGATACTACAAGAAGACATTCTTCAAGATATTGGATCTGTCTGAGTTTATTCGACGAGTTAGTGATACTTAATTATTTGTAAAATAATGTTTAATATTACTTTGTTTCTACATTACACTTTTCATACTTAAAATGGTGTTACAAGCTAATAACTAAACTAAGCGAAACGAAACATAAAACCATTACCTTGACATCAACATATTTGCTACATAACATGGATAACATTAGTTCTGGCTTCCATAACTTTAAATGTCGCTTTGTATGATGTTTGACTGGCACGACTTTAAAGTTATGGACCAACCCTATTAGCAAAGCCAACCAGAAATTCTTGAAAAGTTGACACTTAAATAACACCGGTCCAAACAGCTTTTTAAACAGTTATTGACCGAAAAATGAAAGCATATCACGATATAATGATGATCTTTGTATACACATTTATCTCACTTGTGGTCAAAATTTTGTGAAAAACATGTCCATATTACTGCTTTGTTCGGGAACAGTGAATAAAATCAACACTATGTAATACATCTTGAACATGAGACTCTCGTGAGATTTCAAGGTAATGCGACTCAATCTATTTTTAGAAACAAAACATGTGCTCAGTTTGTTTACAAACACAGATTGAAAGGAAATGACATTTCCAGGAGTTTTACTTCACTGGTGACTGTTTTGTGACTCTTACAAGAAACAGTCACTAGTTAATAGAAGTATCCTCATGGTTATTGCAAAACGCATCGATGCAAATGGAGAATTGGATTGATTTTGAGTGGAAATACACTGGAACCTGAACATGTATTTGTCAGCATAGAAAATGTGTAAGATATTTTGACAGAACAAGTGTCAACAGTTGGCAGATGCCAATCAAGACTTTCAGAACCTGGGCGAGCACCTTTGTCTTATTTAGTCTGCAACCGATGGAGCAGTGCAGAGCAGTGCTGAGCATGTGTATTCTCTTTGGAAAATGCAAGAAGTGTTGCAAGTTAGCTTCATGGCCATGGGATGAACCTCACGTTAGAAGAGAGAGTGAAGGAAACTTTTGATATGGAAGTAACACCGCGAAGAAATGTGTGTGGTGATTGTTTAAAAAAATAAGTCAAGTGACCAGTCAGTTCTGTCTCAAAAAGTAAAAAAAGACAAGATCAAATTGCTTACTCAGAAAAGGAAACTAACTTATTCTGGACATTTTGAAAAGGATCAGTGTAACAATTCGAAGTCACCTGTATCATTTTCACCATCACCAGCAGCAAAAAGAATATACTTTTCTCAAAAGAAAGCCAGTACACCCAAACAGCATGTAAAGGTAACATCATGTTATTTAATGTATTACTTCTGAATATGCTTAGGTAGAAACAATAGCTTGTAGTGTACCATTGAATACATTATTCTTTATACAACCCCGGGTTCATTTGCTTAACAACTGTAGCTTTAATCGGATACTGACTAAAATAACTTAATTCTATTTTAGTTAAAAAAATGCATGTTTCGACAGTATATATGGATATTTAAGAATATGAGTGACAACTTATTACTGTTATATGTAAGGATGCCCTGTCTACAGTTACACATATTAAAAACTATAATTATAAATAATTATAATAAAATATAAAGAAAATGTTAACATCTAATGATAGACATGAAAATACCAATACCAGAACATTTTAAATACTCAGTCAATAATTTCAAAAGACCATCAAGTACAGGTTAGGAAACAGTAAGTTATAAGCATAAATAACATTAAAATCTGTAGGATTAGTAAGGTTAATTAACATTTTTGTAAAATGAAGTTGTAAATTCAACCAAGCAAAAACATAGCCAGCAATCATCTTTAAAACAAGGTGTTAACCTTTCAATTGAACAGCTCTTTATTCATGAGACACAAGATATGCTAAGCAATGTATTTAAGTACCAATAAATAGCTTTAACTTTTAACAAATTTTGCTCTCAATAGAAACCTTCTGCCTTAGTTGAGATAATATTTCGTCAGGTGACTAACACAAACTATGATGCTGCTTTGAGAACAAGATGAAAGGCTCCAAGAATGCTTCTGCAGACATAAAAAAGTCATAGGTCTGCTTGTCCAGGATGAAGTCAGGGCATTCTCGAAACACTATCATCTTTTAGACAGGATTTGACATAAGAGAGCATTTAGAAGTTCAGGTGGACAGCTTTTCTCAATGAAATCGATTCTGCCAACTGTGTTGTGGTCTGCGGTAACCACTATACGAACAAAAGACAATATATCAAGGTTTTTACATTCCTTCAATAGGTTACATAATGCTATATTTACTTAAAACCTACTTAAACATTCTGATATGAAGTTATATAGGAGTTTATGAAATTTTACAGAATAGTGCAATGTAATGTATATAAATATAAAATTATATAAATGACAGTTATTTTTGCAATTTTGTTTGCTTATATCTTTATAGAAACTTACAATGTTGCAGTTCTGGTAACAAGATTGGTTCTTTGGTACCCGCATTTGGACTTCTTGTGAGTATCGTCATTCATAAAAGATTTCCAGCCAAGTTCAAGTTCCTGCAATAAATCTTATCCATACAGCTGTTCCAATCAGGCTGTAACCACAAGATAGGCTAAAACGTACTTATTTAAGTAAAACATTTGCATGACGAACTTGAGTTATGGAACAAATAAGTGCTCTTCCTGTTAAATTCTTGATTGTAATTAAAATATTTTATGTTTTTTCTCATTTCTATGCATACACTTAGTTAATCGTTCTACAGCAGCCTTAAATGTCTGTTATAACTTTTGTTCCAGCCAATCTGAAACGGGTCAAAGGCTAGTATACTGATTCTGCAGTTCAGCGCTGCAGTCTGAAGGCTAGTATACTGATTCTGCAGTTCAGCGCTGCAGTCTGAAGGCTAGTATACTGATTCTGCAGTTCAGCGCTGCAGTCTGAAGGCTAGTATACTGATTCTGCAGTTCAGCGCTGCAGTCTGAAGGCTTGTATACTGATTCTGCAGTTCAGCGCTGCAGTCTAAAGGCTAGTATACTGATTCTGCAGTTCAGCGCTGCAGTCTGAGGGTTAGTATACTGATTCTGCAGTTCAGCGCTGCAGTCTGAAGGCTAGTATACTGATTCTGCAGTTCAGCGCTGCAGTCTGAAGGCTAGTATACTGATTCTGCAGTTCAGCGCTGCAGTCTGAAGGCTAGTATACTGATTCTGCAGTTCAGCGCTGCAGTCTGAAGGCTAGTATACTGATTCTGCAGTTCAGCGCTGCAGTCTGAAGGCTAGTATACTGATTCTGCAGTTCAGCGCTGCAGTCTGAAGGCTAGTAAACTGATTCTGCAGTTCAGCGCTGCAGTCTGAAGGCTAGTATACTGATTCTGCAGTTCAGCGCTGCAGTCTGATTTCTGGAACCATTAGGAAAAAAAATTAGGAAAAAAAATTCATGAGCCAGGTGATGGACAAATACATTGGTCGATCGAAAAGTGTACATGCAGCGCACACACGAGACTTAAAGAAGTTTGTGAAATTATATAAAGGTGAACGCCTTTTCCAATGCCTGCCTGGAAGACATCACAGTTCTTATGAACATTTTGTTCACAGTATTCCACTGAGAACAACTTCAAAACTTATGGCACAGAAAGGTTGCTGTGCAAATAAATCAGAATATTTGATAATAATACACTATAGTAGCGCTGAAGTTGTTGAAAAAATGACTTACATGCACTAACTATTTCTACCTTACAACTGTCAAAGTATTTGCTTCATATTTAAGGAAAATTCATGGCCAATTGCTGCTAATAAAATTAATTATTTTGACTATTTTTGATTTCTTCAGTAGGACATTGCACCGTGACAATTAACTAACATACTTACCTGAACTTTTAGCTCAGATTTGCTGACGGCGGCACTGCTCACTTTTCTTGATATGAGTTTATATAAAAGGCAACCAAATGACCATATCACATCTTGTATTTAAGTACTTGATAATGGCCATGATTTATTGCAAAAATGGCCTTAGCATATACAGCCACCTGTAGGTTGTGTTTTCTTATCAGCATAAGCTACTGAGTGAGTATTGTTCAAACTTTCACAGTTTAATGACCTTAATGTGAAGATGGTAAATAAATATGAGATTAATACCTTGTTTGAAAGCAAATATACAAAAGTGAAACTCCAGTTGCCCAGCAGTATAGCACTCCAATTGCTCACCATGATTTCATTGACTGATGGATTTATGTGTGTCCAAACGTTAAATTAAATTGATAACATGAACATTTCTTCTGGCAGTTATAGCAGCACATGCACATATGACATTCACATGCAACGCATATGCTGTCATTACCACACACTTTTTAATGTCGGTGTCACCGACAACAAATCAATAACGTATTGCCGGTAGCATCCCTCACTCTTGACAAGTGTCTTGATTTCCACTGAACAGTTCAGCAGGGATACTTTGGTAGCATACATTTTCCCTGTGCTGCTTTTCCATCACGACCGGCCCTAACAACCTCCTGCAAACAATCTTCCAATGTTTTCGGTGCCCCCCCCCCCCCCCAGTGTATTATAAACCGTTTATCTAGAATGTATATCCCAATTCCAAATGCAATTGTAGATATGAGGAATCTTGAACAAGAATCTGGTTTTGTAAACTTTCCATGATTGACTTAAGATCACTGCTGCACATGCCAGAATGGAACAGCTTAAACACCTCGGTGCCATTAGCATCAGCTGCATTTCCAAGGTGAGCCGTTATGTCAAAGGCAAGTCTTGCCATCTTAGTGATCCCACTGGAAGTAAATTGCACTTTTAATGAATAGCATAACATTTTTATGGGCCATGTGTTATATCTACATGTAGTGCATGCTTCATTAATTTGATATACTCAAGTCAGTATATTTTTCAATTTACTCTTATCATGTCCATGAAATACTGAATTGATTCATTTTCATTTAATACCCTTTATTATTTCTTAGAAATGTTTGTCCTTTTTGTTCTTTGTAGCTTGATTTTACAATATTATACCTCACAAACATTTGTTTCTTCTTTGCGTATATAAACTTCACAGGTCCGTTATTTTGAATAGTGCCCTGTAAAGATGCGCGCGCAAAGTCAGCGGGCGCTATTTTGAATAGTGCCCTGTAAAGATGCGCGCGCATGTAATAGTGACCGCTAGAATGTTTAGGCTGCACACTACACTTTTTAGCCACCAATTTAGAAATTTCTAAAAAAAGAGAACATTGCTCAAGTAAGCACCATTTTGAGTGTCTAAATAATAATGAATGTCAGGTTTGAGTTGTGGTGATTTTTCTTGGATGTTTGTAAGTTACCAAAACATTGGTATTGTAACTATAGCTGCATACAGGAAGTAGAATTAATGCGATTCGAAACCAGGTGTAATGCTGGCTCCGGTCAGTATTTCTGTTGGAAACTTGAAAGGGCGTACGGACATTGAACTATTACAAAAAATCTAATCCTTTGACACCCCCAATTTTCTCCATTGCTGTTTAGTACTTGGTAAGTTACCAATGTAAAAACATGGTTTCCAGGCACCTTGCTTCTGCAGGAAAGTGGCAGTTTGTTGTTGAAACTGGCTTAAAAGGCTCGGAAACACACAGAATTCTGATGTTTTGATTTGAAATAATCAATACTAAAACATTTTACACCAACTCATTTGATTTGAATGTTACTAATTTTTCAGAAGGCACAGCCTCAACCATTCTGGAAATGTGCTTGGTTTATTTTCAGATTTGCGAGGTGACCAGTTATCAGACATTGGTTTGCTCCTGCTTGTGTACGAGATTGGCCGAGACTACAAAAACTGTAGTGTGCCACCTTAAAGTAAAACGACAAATTTCCAAAATGATCGAACACCCATGAAACATGCGTTTGCTTAATGATATATTCCTAAGGTTTTGTTTTTAACAGAGTGTTTGCCCATAACACTATTGTATGACCAATACTGTTCGTAAATCAAGGGAGGTAATTCGGAATCATGTTTACTGGTTTTCTGCAATTCTCAAACAGTTCTGTATGAAGAATGTGTTCAATTTGTAGCCGAGATGGAAAAACTAGACTACTCTGTGGTGAAGAAGGGGCTCTTCTTTTCATATAATGTCAACAATTATAGAAAAACAATATAAGAATCCAATCAAAACGATGATTCAAAATGGCCGTTTGGGCAGAATTAGTACGGTTAAGGACCTATGGCCTGGTAAAACAATCCTGATAACATTGTTTCCATGTTAACATTGTTCATGGCTTTTCGCATTGAAATCAGTGTGTCTGGAATTTCGTTTATTTCAGGTTTTAGTCGTTTGCTTGTAAGGCAAGATAGTCCCTGGAGAAGAACTAAAGTACGTCAACAGCCTTGTCAGCGGAAAGACAACTCCGTTGCAGTTACTGAAGGTACAGGCGACATCCTTCAGTGGGCTAGGTAAATTTGGCATGTTGTGTCGGAATGTGTTTTCCTGGTCTATACCAAAATGTCCTGCGTGCTTTGTTTAATCTATAACTGCGCCATAACTTACTTTCGCCATTGTGCGCAATTCAACTGATGTTATTTATAAGCAAATATGAAAGTTATTGTGAAGAAGTGACTCTTGCAAGTGCCTCACATTGTTGTATGCCTTTTAACAATGATTCTGAGCAATACTAGAAGTTTTACTTTTTCTGTTTCCAAGAAATATGGATTAATATTTATATCAGATGTCAATTTTTAGGCAATCATTAGTGTCATATCAGAGGTATTTCCTCAATATGTCAGCCCCAATTATTTATGCTATGATTGGGTTATCTCCCTTGCAATGGGCCTGTTTAAGGGATTACTACACAGGGGCCTTAAATGTTGTGTTTTTAACAACAGATTAAAGGTACAAATGCTTAACTTGCCTTTCAAGATCATGCTTAGCATGCAATTTATTTATATTATTATTACTTTAAGCAAAAACATGTGCATTTGTTGTGAGAGCTGTAAAAAATCTAAGCAACGCCAAGTATTTATTGGCCCAAAACTGTGTGTTTTTGTGTTGCTTCTTTGATAAAGTTATGATTTTAAGGCTGACCAAGTCACCTGCACTACCATTTGTCATCTCAATGTGATAAAGACTTCATTTAATTGTTGGCAATATGTTTCTGTGAAGGTAGCTTTTCACTACCATGACTTCTAAACCATGACCCTGAAAAATGGCAATAGAAAAAGGGAAAACAGGGGTCGGATTAAACGCTTTAATAATAACAAACAAGCCTTCAGACTTGGTCAAGAATGTATTATATTTGCTTGTTTTTGTCCAAATTTCAAGAAAACAAGTCCATATTCTGCAGTTCTAAGACTTTGCTGGCCCTTAAGGCTGCACACCACACTTTTAGCCACCAATGCGAATTGGCCCCGGTCAAATTTCTAAATAAAGAGAACATTGCTCAAGTAAGCACCATTTTGAGTGTCTAATTAATAATGAATGTCAGGTTGAGTTGTGGTGATTTTTCTTGGATGTTTGTAAGTTACCAAAACATTGGTATTAGAACTATAGCTGCATACAGGAAGTAGAATAAATGCAATTCGAAACCATGTGTAATGCTGGCTCCGGTCAGTATTTCTGTTGGAAATTTGAAAGGGCGTACGGACATTGAACTATTACAAAAAATCTAATCCTTTGACCCCCAATTTTCTCCATTGCTGTTTAGTACTTGGTAAGTTACCAATGTAAAAACATGGTTTCCAGGCACCTTGCTTCTGCCGGAAAGTGGCAGTTTGTTGTTGAAACTGGCTTAAAAGGCTCGGAAACACACAGAATTCTGATGTTTTGATTTGAAATAATCAATACTAAAACATTTTGCCCCAACTCATTTGATTTGAATGTTACTAATTTTTCAGAAGGCACAGCCTCAACCATTCTGGAAATGTGCTTGGTTTATTTTCAGATTGTGCGAGGTGACCAGTTTGCAGACATTGTTCGCTCCTGCTTGTGTACGAGATTGGCCGAGACTAAGAAAACTGTAGTGTGCCACCTTATTTGTAACATTTGTGCAAGTTTTACAACGAAAGAGTTCTGCTTTAGATAGATTTAGCATAAACGCACGATTCGTTTGGGCAGTCACAAGCGTGTTTCTTGTATTATAATTAACATCTTAAAAAATACAAAAATGAAAATGCTATATTTATGATCAATGTATTGATACATGTTGTCTGTAATAAAAAGCAGATATTTGTACATAAAATGTATCTCAATATGTGAAATTCTTTACAATAAAAAATGTATTTTGCAGAAGGTAGCGATTTTTCCGAGTTCCTACTTTGGCAGGGAGACAACACAGCAATCATGCCGTACATATTCTTAATTGTAACGATTCGTTTGGCAGGTCACGAGTGTGTGTTTTTATCATTAATATCATCTTAAATATACAAAAATTAAATGCCATATTTGGGATCAATGTTTTGCAACATGTTTTCTGTGATATAAGCTGTTACCTTATATAAGATGTATCTCAATATGTAAAATGCTTTACAATAAAATGAATTTTGTATAAAGAAGTGAATTTGTCCGTGTCCATTTTCGCAGGGAGACAACTCTCGCACTTAATAGTAACTGATAAATATTTATGGAATTTCTCTTGTGTTATTAATTTTTATTTCTATTGACATTTATCTGCACAAAAATGTTCGGTATTATATAAGAAATAGAAAACCTCACTTCAGGCTCAATGGCAGAATAGTGAACAGCCAGGCAGCCCGAAATAGTATACGGACCTCCATATACTATTTGGGGCTGCCTGGCTTGTCACTATTCTGCCATAGGGCCCTCAGTGAGGTTTTCTATTTCTTAATTATGAGCAGGTATTTCCGGAAATATTTGCTATGGCACAGAGGCAAATATGTGTGCAACGCAAGTTACTGGGGTACATTAGGAAGTATTAATTGTAATGGTTGTATCTCATTATTGTCTTACTTATTGCACATACGTTACATACATAACAGCTTTCTCAGCCATCTTGTCCCTTTAAATAATCAGAGCTAAATACCATGTCATGGAAGTGAAATCCATCCCTGATTCACACTTGATTTCCATATGTATGTTAGGTCTGGAAAAAAACTACTTAGTCTTGAACTTTATATCTATCTAGTGCATGTATATAGGATATTTGTTGGATTCGGTGGATTATCGATTTTAATTCACGAGTGATCATTTTTTGCCTTTTCACAGTTTATATACATTGTTAAAGCGTTTAACTAAAGAATTCCGCTGAAATAATGACGTCATTTCGTCAAAAAATGACGTCATTTCACAGTAAACAGTGATTATCGATAATTTTCACTGATAATTTTCATTGTTTGAAACAGTGAAATTATCAGTTTTAATAAACTGATATTTCTATATAAACCACCAGAAAGACTAAATAAATATATGTCTTCTACGAATCAAAATGTGGAGTATTTGTCTCA